>NW_008614155.1:86451-228633 GCF_000691845.1 Merops nubicus | reverse complement strand
GGGGGGGGGGAAATCTTAGTAACCGCTACAGCCTTATTTTTTGTGTTTGTATTTGACCTTTTGACTTTGGCTCCTTTCTGTGTTTATCTTAGGGTCCTCATATCGTTTTTTATTTTCTCCCACTAAATTTATTATTTCCTACATAATGTTGTCGTTTTGTTTTCTCATAGCTGGATAAATGAGACCTACCACATTATCTTTAGATAAATCTTGTGTTTTATTTGCAAAACATACTGGGGAAATGTGGCATTGAATTATTGGTGGTTAACCTAAGTTGTCTCATCCTCTTCCTTCTTTTTCCTCTTTTCCTTCAGGTCTCTAATTACCTGTCTTTTGAAATGTTTTAAAATGTTTCATTACTCCTGAGATCAAATCAGCCAACATTTAGATAACAAAATTAGTTTTTCCCTCTTTTTAAATAGATATTTGCATTTGCTATTCTATAATCCTCTGGTACCAGTCTAACTTGATATATTTGCTATCAGACCTCCAGTAATCACACCTCATATGAATGTCTTTGAAAGGCCTTTTCTGAGTCCCCAGGTTGCTGTAGTATTGTAGAGCTGGGCTTCCTCTTTGTTTGCAGTAGTTCTGTGTTAATCGTGACTGCTTTCAGCATCCTGCCTTCATTCCACCCATCTCAATGCTATTGCCCTCACTGGAGACTGAGGCAACCTGTCCAGGTAGATGTGGATAATGTATCCGTACATTCAACAACCCCATTTTCCACCGGTTTGCTCATGGAGCTTAGAAACTTTTTTTCTTTTTCCCCTCAATTCCCTTAATGCAAAAGGATCTGAAACTCTGGTGACTGTAATTTTGTTCTTAGGCTGCTTATTCTTTACCCATCAGTCCTTTTTTCCATTTCATCTGAGGCTGTTGCTTGTTTCCCCAGTCTTTGTGGAACAGCTATTTGCAGCGAAGTGTGGATCCCTTCTTTCAACAAGTTTTTCTCTGCTGATTAGGATCTGCATTCCAGATAGCTTTTACAGCCTTGTGCTAGAGAAATGCCAAGTTTTCCTGTAATTGAAATGTAACCAAGTAAATTTTCCTTTCAAGCATGTACATGTGCATACATGAGTACATGTAGGAAATCATGCTGCAGAAGACTGAATTAAAACACTGTAGTCCCACTGTGCTACAAGTAAATAAAAATGACTTTGGGATACAGGACATTTCTAGCCAACATAGTGTTGATTATTGTAGCTTGGCTGTTTAAAGTTACCTTTCTTATGGTTGTGCGAATGCTAAACTGGCAGAAGGACGTGGACTTCTTAAGAATATGAACAGTAGGTTTAATTAGTTGGAAGCAATGAGCTTACATGACAGAAGAGCAGTTTTCAGGATGCTTCTTGGTAAGTTAATATACTGCAGATTGAATCTTTGAAGCATGGCTCTACAGAGAGCCGCCAGTGAAAATGCGTTCCTAATTGCCAACTGCACTGGTTAACAGGTTGTCTAAGCAATTTAATGGCCCAACTTCAGAATAGCTTTAATATATTCTTGTTACCCCATGTGAATAAATTGATATACTGAGTAAGATAAAGCTGCCTCATTATTCAAATATTGATATTAGCTTTTTTCTGTTATCTCTTTTCTATTTTTATATCCTTTTGTACTGCTATGCATATTCATATTCATGGCCACTCAGTGGGAAGCAAGGACCTGAAGGAGGACTACTTTTTCCTCAACCTGGGAAGCATGTATTTGGTAACTTCTAAAGAGTGGGAGATAACAAGTTATTTTCATAAAGAATGAAGACTCTGTAATTTAGGATTATTTTGAAGCAATGCATACCTTGCTAGCAGGCTCTCAAGACAGTGGTGTAATCAGTAGAATTTGGCTGGGTTCCATATTACGTATATTTTGCTCGTAAACTTAGGTTCAGTGTATTACAAATGATACTTTTTGGATACTTATTTTAAACACCAGCCCCTCTCCCCCCAAAACCAAACCAAACAAAAAAAAAACCACCCAAAAACCAAACCACAAAACCAAAACAAAACCCAACAACAACAAGAAACAAACACAACAAAAAAAACCCTAAACCCACAAAGCAAAAAAACCAAAAGGAAACAGAATGGTTATTTAGTAAATTGCGAGTAAATCTTCATCTGAGATATTTCATTGTCAAGGTTTATTGTCACTGGTGGTGGTTTTCATTTGGTGGTGATCTTACTCATCCTGGAGACAGAGGTTCTATGCTGCTGTGTCAACCTTGGACAATCCTTCAGCTTGGATTTATGTGGTATGATTCCCTCCATGTCCTCTCGTGACATGGCAAATGCCATTACTAATCCTTAAAGAGAATTTGTTTTACATAGGAGAAACAAATCAGTCACAGTGAAATGTGACTTTAAGGAAGATGAATGTGTTTATGGAAAATGACTTGAACTGTGGTTCAGTTGGTTTGTTTATTTGGATCCAGTTACATGTTTTGTGTGCTACGAGTTATGTTGCCAAATGTCTTACTGCACTGAATATATGAAATTCAGTATTTAAGTTTTATTAAGGTGTTGTCCAGAATAGACCTTTTCTCCCAGTGTTCTCCTAATCTGGAAGAATATCCAACTAGGT
This sequence comes from Merops nubicus, assembly GCF_000691845.1. Taxonomy (NCBI): domain Eukaryota; kingdom Metazoa; phylum Chordata; class Aves; order Coraciiformes; family Meropidae; genus Merops; species Merops nubicus. The sequence continues at coordinate 226,056 of NW_008614155.1, read as the reverse complement.
TTACAAAATGGTTGGTAGTGATAAGAAATAAGTGAGCATTGCAAAGTAAATCTGCAGATTTAATTTGCAGGTTTAAATCTGCAAAGGAGGAATAAGGCAAGTGGGCAAGGCTGTTCATAGAAACCTGTGGTTTCCTAGATTGCTTTGGTAAAGAGGCAAATGGCCTTTAATTAAGGCAGCTAAAAACCTTGGTGAATGTAGTTCATGTTAAAATGCACTGCAAATGACCGATTAAAATTCCCCCTTCTTAGGCTAGATGGGTCTTACCTGTCTTTAAGGACCTTTGTGTTTTGGCAATATGGGACTAGCTGAACAAACCAAGAGGACTTCAAGGGGTTATATGAGTTCTTGCAGCTTGATAAATTGCAACAATTCATTTTCAGGTGCTCTAGAAAATGGCAAGAATGTAGATGTCTTATTATTCCTCAGCCACAAATTGATAATGTTTAAGGTTATAGATTATATTACATAGTAATAGTTAAGGTTCAGGTTTGAAAGCACTGTAGTGACTTCTTAGAACTACTGAAGTATTTGCTCCTTGAAAGGGCTTCTATAGTAACTACTACTATTTATCTTCATTTGGTCCCTGCCTATAGGTGTTTTGCAGTAGTTAGAGAACTGATTGTAGCTTTATGTTGTTGACTTCCCACTCTTCTATTTCCTTGATTGGTCGTTGTATTTCTCTGTTGTGTCTTGTCTACATTAGATTGTAACTTCTTCAAGATGGGAACTTTATAGTGGAGAATCCAGGATCATGGGGTATGATCTTGGTTTAGGATCTTCAGACAATATTAAAATACAAATAACTAGGCTTGAAAGATTTGTAACATGATCTAAACTGTTAACAGGGCAGCAGTTTACGTTCTGTTTGAGCTTAGCACTATGCAGTCAAGTTCAAACAAGTTGGAAGCTGACTTACCTGACTTCTAATGCATACTCTGTGGTTTATCTGCTTCTTAAGTCTTAACCAAGGTCTGTTATCAGAAAATGAAGCACAAACAAGTATGCTAATACAGGATTAATTTTGGGATTTTAGCTGCAGGAAAGACAGATAATTCCAATATTTCCAGTGGCTGTTTTTGCACTGTAGAACAACTCTTCACACTGTGATTTTTGTATGCAGAATATGCAGTAGTGCACCTTAAGATGCTGTAAAAGCAGATGATCTTTATTTGAAAAATAATTTCTTCATAAGGGTAAGCACTTAAAAACTGGACCACAACATTCCTTTTTATGTGTGTTAAAATGTCGTATTCAGTGGCACTCTTGCATTCTCTCTTAGATGATCAGGTGATGTAATTTTTAATAACTTGTCAACTACCAGTAATATGCAGCAAACAGCATATTTCAAACAATGAAAGCCTTTAGTGTGGAAATATGTACCATAAACCATCTGTGCAACATGCTGCGTTATTTAACATCATAAAGTGTTGTAATGCTGAAAACTTAGAGCTGTCTATAAGCCACGTTAATAGGATGGTAAGTTACCTTAGAGCTGTCTATAAGCCACATTAATAGGATGGTAAGTTACCTTTGCAATGAATATGCCTTAGGTGGGAACCTCTCCGTGCAGCCGCAGCCTGCTCAGAGTGTGCAGTGAGGATGGCAGGCTGAGCCTGCTGTTGAGCACCTTTGGAACTGAGACACATTAGGTTTTTTTTGCACTTTATTTCTGTGTCCTCTGATGTGGCAGTGATGAGTACAATGAAAAAAAAATCTAAACAGAACTGAACAATCTCTGCTGGTGCAGCTGGTTGCTCTTAGTCAAAAGTCCATTTTCTGTTAGTTGAAAGGTTGTCTTATCAGGAATTAAATTTTTCAGCTGAGGAAGCCATCTGACTGGAAAAGGAAGAGAAATAGGGCGTCAGGGTTAACTGAACTGGGGGGAGGGAAGCTTTCTGTTGGCTTTCCTGTGGGGGAGGAGGTGTGTCATCAGTTTGCATTGATGCATTTGGTGTGCTGAAAGTTACTGAAGAAATTACTGTGACAAATTTTTGTATTGGGTGAGGTTGTGCAAAGTCATAAACAGGAGACCGATTAAGAGACACCAAAAACAGAGTTTTACTGTGAAATTTAACTTAAAGTTACATAAAATGGACAGTGCTACTAAAACACAATTTGTTCTTGCAACACTAAGTGTGTCTTTATGGTGAGCTTAACTGGCTTAGAGGTAAGTTACTGAGTTTTAGTAGTGGATGAGAAGGTGGGGTTGTTATCAAACTAACCTGATGGAGCTGTAGTGAGTTCTGCTGGTGGTTTCTATGTGTGGTGGAGCTTTATCCTGGTGGCTGGGGTGGGGTGTTTGGGAGTGAAGATTTGGGACAGACCTCTGTCCCAAAAAGCTGTGGGGGCTTTTTGGTGGAAGCTTTGACAACTGAAGGAGTCTTTGAGTTGGGGTTGATTGTCTTGAAGATCAGCTTTCTACCTAGAGTTAATCTGGGGAGCCTGTGATACCTGAGGGCAGGTGGTTCTCTCTGGCCTTGATGTTGTGCCTGGGGTGCCAGATGCGCCTTGGAATGACTTGTTTGGTGGACTGTACTGTCCACCCTATGGGGATTTTTCAGTGCTACTACTTTTTTTTTTTTTTTATATATATATCTTCCTTCTGAAAGTCTAGGAGTGAATGAAAGTGAGTTGAATGATAACAGGCAGCCAGGGAACAAGGTAATAACAGTGTAATGTCTGAGTGGGACTCCTACGTTAGGGCAGGCTACTCCAAAATAAAGTGTGGGGAGGACGGATATTTGAGAAGAGGTTACTGATTTTCAGAGAAGTCACCTTGTTCCCAGTGCCATGGCAGGGGCCCATCCTGTCCTCACAGTGCTCCTGCTGCCTGCCAGGAGCCTGGGAGCCAAAATAACAAGGTTTGAGGAACAAAGAATTACCCACCCTGCCCTTGGAAGCCCCTTGGATGATCAGGGTTGTTCCTCTGACACTTTTCATACATCCATCCTAGGATTAAATTTCCAAATGACTGTATAAGCATATTTCCAGGTCTTTTAAATGATGGAATTACATAATAAAAGATAACTTGGTGGGTTGTTATGCCATGTTTATAGATAATGTATATAATTTTCTAAATGTGATTCACCCAGAGTATGAATACAGATGTAAAATTGACCAGGTAGATAGCTGAATAGTTTAACATGAATTTCTGTGTTGTCATAATTAAAAGGAAGCAAATTTTGGGAAACTGGATTGTTAAGGCTTGATTTTTGTTTTGAATGCCAGAGCAACCCTGGATATTATTGGAAAGAAAGAAGTAATAGGGCCCTTGGAGATCTTAAATGTGAATATTGGCAGCACGCTTCCGGGTGAAATCCTCCCAAAATGTGAACTGTGTCTTGGTGCTACTATGTAATTGCCCCTTTGTTGACTATCAAAAGAAAAAAATTACTGACAGTGTTCATGAGTAGTTCAAAGTGATGTGACAAAATCTACTGGGAGAGATCACGAGGCTGAGAGTATTACATTGGCCTCGCATGGGGCCTAGTTTGGTCTCTTACAGTGGTATGTTTGCTTTTTAGTAAGTCATTCACTGTGGGAAATTATTTCTCCAGATTTTTGCAATTGGTGAGCAGAAGCCTGAAAATTAGGTGAAGCTAATATAAAGATGTGCTGAAACCTCTTATCTACAAAGGCTTTCTGTTAGCATAGAAGAAAGAGAGTTAAAGCAAATGTGACTTCGGAGTTGTCTAAAGGGAGGGACGACAAAATTCTGTGAGTTTCAGCAGCACTGCCTGGATAGACTGTTTGAGAAGAAGGGTACTATGTCCCTCAGTCATCTTCAGACTTTGAAGACAAGTAATTTCTAAGTAGTCTACAGTCTCTGCTTAAGTAGACTACTTGCAGGTTATTTCCTGAAAATATAGGGCAATTTGTATGGTGTGAAATTATTTGCTGCTCCTGTTGTTAAACTTTGTTTGTATTCAATAACTCAGTCTCTGTATGTGAACAAAAATAGCTTCCCTAAAATACTGCCTTGCAATTTATTTTGAACTTGCCTTTTAGATAAAATAGTGGGCTTGGTGAAAAACTTCTCCTAAGTATAATCTTATTTAAAAAAAAACAAAAAAAAAAAAAACAAACAAACAAACCAACAAAACAAATCCAAACCCAACAAACTTTGTCAAATACCACTGTGCTTCTTTTGGTAATTATTAATATTATGAAATAACATTCAGAGGCAGTAGTACATGTTTTGAGTGTTGACTGCCTTTGTCTGCTTTGAATTTTTTCAGCATTAGAGTGGAGGGCTGGAAGACCACAGAGATCCAGTTTGCTTCTTTTCATGTGCAGTTTCGGTGCATTTATGCAGGATTTTACAAAACCTCTTCTAACAGCACCTGAAGTGCTTTTGGAGTCTGTTGCGCTAATATATAAGGAGTTTGTAACAAAAGGCTGCTTTTGAGGTAGAGGAAATTGGTTGCAGTGAAAAGGCATAAATATTGAGAAGTTATTTTTCTGGGTAGATACTGGGAGGCAAGCTTTTAAGCCTTTCTGCTTACCTGTGTTTTGAACTGCACTGTTCTGCTTGTGGGAGTAAATAGCAGTGGGTGAAGGGAAAGGCAGAGCCTGGCATTATCTGCTTTTAGGTGAGCGTAGAGACTGGCCCACGTGTGAGTAAGTTGGTGCCACCATGGATTGGAGTGTATCTTTATGACAAGTCAAAGCCCAGGAAGCTGGTGGATGCAGTGTGGAGTTTGGGCTGATGGGCAGGCGCTGGCAGCAGGAGCTGCAGGGAGGGTGATGCTCTGCAGCCCGGCGCAGCAGGGACCGGCCGGCATGCAGGTGTAGTCTTCCTTGGGATTTGATGGGGACAGGCCTTTTGCCAAAGCGTGTCAGCATCCATCTCCCAGGGAATAGAAGCGGATGCTCTTAATTGATTCGAGAGAAGTAAAGGTGGGAGTACACAACTAGAGCGTCCGTCTGTCCTGGGCCGTGTCTGTCCCCCAGTGCGTCTGGGGTGTGGCAGCGGGCGCTTGTACCAGCACAGAGTGGAAGGTGCTACCCCGTGCATTAAATATTCGCTCTGATCAGCGTTTCTTTGTGCAAACACAATACAAATATTAAATTACTCTTTTTTGTTAAAATGTTTCCCTTCACAATGCAGACAAATTGCTGTTGGCACAGCTATTGTCTTTGGCGGGGTTACTCTGGGGACATACCTGACAGATCTCCATTGCAACACATGGAGGAAAATCCTGAGTGGTCTCCTCTTTCGAACAATGCAAAAGCTTTTCATTTGGTTTTGTTGTATTTTATTAAAATAAATAGACCCAGAGGCTTGAGCAATTGCTGGATGTTTAAAAAATAGAAATAGGAAGATTAAACAATTGAAAAAACATTGTAATGCACAAACGTATTATGCAAACTGTATAAACTTATGTTAATGGGCTGATAAAAATTCGGGGGAAAAACTGGCTTAAATATTTAAAAGTGTATCTTAGATCCGTTGCCCTTTAGATCCCGTGCCCTCAGGACAAAAACTAGATTAAATATTTAAAATTGTATCTTCAGATCCATTGCCCCTTAGAGCCTGTGCTGTTTTTCAGCGTTACTTAATCTTCATATTTGTATTTTAAAATATTTAGCTAATTGCATTTTAGAATTGTCTCACTGAAAATTGACTTGTGTTAAACAGATCCTATTTTTTTTTCTGTATATGTGTATGTGTAACTTGCTTTAAGAGTTCTGCATGCCTATTTGATGGAATATTGTTGGTTTTGTTTAACAGCTTTGTTAGATTAGAGTATGACGGTTATTTTGTTATACTTAAAAAAGCCGCTATTCATAAAAGACATGGTTGCTATTCTTTAATATTGCAAGTTACACAAATTATCAAACAAAGGTGAGAAGGAGAGAAAAAGCTGATTCTGTAAAGTTGTTTCTGGATTATTTGATTCCTTAATCTTTTTCTAGGCGAAATCCTCCTTACCCCCAGCTGTAGAGTTGTGGTCTTCATGTTCCATGGCTAGCAGTGCAGGTGATGTTGGCCTCCTGCCTTGCTGGTGATGCAGGCTGTAGTGGTCCTTGTTGGAGAAATTTTTTTTTTTTCCTTCCCCTGTAGAAAATGGAGTGAATTTGCTTTACGTGATCCTCAGTTGTCTTCTGGAGGTAGGTAGGGGAGTGCTGCTCAGATGGAAACAAGCAATGCTGACGAGATGGTCCACAGGCTCTGTGATCCGTTTGCCAGAATTGCAGAGGGCTCTCACCCAACAGTCTTGCTTCTAGAGAGAGGATGATGGGTGTTTTGGGAACTTTGAATGAAACATTGGAGGCTTTCTCAGTATAAATATTGTCAGCAGAGATCAGAACATTTCACCCTTTGGTGTCAGATGGTGGCACGCATTGAGATCTAAGTGGCATATCTACATATTTCAACAAAATATGCTGCCTCTACCGCCTTCGCATTCACTTTTTAGTTTCATTGGCAGACAGATTGCGTTTTATGTCCTTTCTCTGCACATTATGCCAGAAGGTTCCTTTGCAGAAAATAAATTTATAGTCACTAGCTGATAAAGGTCTTTCCGCAGCAGTCTTGCAGAAACATTTTCGGAGCCATCCTTCCTGTTGGCAGTGGCATCGCTCAGCCGTGTCTCCTGGCACTGGAGGTGACAGCCTACCTGCTGCATTTTCCATTATATCTTTCCACTGTAATTTTGCAGGCCATGTCACAGAGAAACTCAAATTTGTAAATGGAGAATTCTTGAATAACTTGGTCCAAACTATTCTGCTGACTTGAACCCTGCAATCTCATAAAAATGCTTTTTTTTCCAGGAGGAGCTGTCAGGTTTATTTGATTATGGGCGGCCTTTGTATACGTACTCAAATGCATGCGTGTGCACGTACATATTTACTTTTCAAAAGTGACATTCAAGCAAAGAACAAATCACTTCTGTTTATGACGTGCTGTTGTGGTTTGATGCCAATGAACTCTTGAGCTTTTCCCATGCTTAGCAGTGCCATTGTATACTGAAGCGATCCCATGTTTTGATAACATTACTTTTAGGCTACGCAGAAACGTATTGGATTTTATGTATGTAAGCTATTCAGATTTTTTAAGTCTCTCAAATCTGCCATTTTACATGCTCCCTGTTTTTATGAATAGAGGAAGGCAAATGAAAAATAGCCTAGCAATCAGAAATTGTTCTTCACAAAAGGTTAGTAGTGAAAGTGAAGATGTGAAAGTAATTTTAAATAGCAGAGGTAGACTTTGGCATGATGATAAAAAAAGCAGCTTTTTTTTTTGTCTTGCATTCAGTTAAATTAAAAAAAAAAAAACTTTGGAAATAATGAAAATTCAAACTGCTTTTTTCTCCCCTGTTGCAGTATTCTGAACAGAATTTAAAAAAAAGACTTAACTGATTTGCTGCTGCTAGCTGAATTCCACTTTTTGATATTTTTCAAGAAGAGAACATTGTCCAATACCAAAGCATGAATTTTGGTTATTTATTGTGTTAATGTGTTAGAAAAAAAGCACTTCAAGATATAGTTGAAGCTTATCCAGTAACAAGATGTCTTGAGATGACTTGCATATCTTAATAGCAAATTTTTCATCTCATTAATAAGGAGGAAATGTAAAGAATATTATCAAAATAATCTGTCTGACATGCAGAAAATGTTAAACTTTATCACACAGCAACAAAAATAAACTCATTTATGGCCGCACAGAAAATGATTATGCCTTGTATTTGCTGCTATAAATTTGATTTATTCCTGTAGTAATTACAGTCGCTGATCTGGTAAAAGTTGAGAACGTTCTTTTTCCCCAAGCATAACAAGACTTTTGTGTTCCCATTGCTGCTGCATTGCAACACTTTGAACTTGCTTAGCAGACATGACAAAAGGTTTTAATTAAAATACTAGCGAGATAAAAAAAAAATAATTTGTCTGCATTAACTTTGTACATTTCTCATAATTCTTTAATTCTTGTAATAAAGGAAAAATACCATGACTGAGATAAGAGGTTGTTCTCCCTCCTCACTCTCTTCATCAGTAAAAGATTGTGTTGGAGCTCTGGGATGTTTTGCTTAATCCCACTGGGGGCTGAGTACCATTGAGATGTTACTTGGTGGTGCGCAGAGGAGTAGGAGGTGCTTAAGAGGCTTCATTCACTAGCAGGATCCAGCATGGTTAGGGTTACATATTTCCCAGTCTTGCAGCCTTTCCAGCTCCCAGATAATTAAAAAAAAAAAAAAAAAAAAATTCTTGCATTCTACCCCATCTGAATATTCTGAATTTATAGACTATCAGCTATGAAACGCATAAGGTAACTCAAAGACCTTCAGGAATTTTTCTGCCAAATCCATGTTGAGTTTGGGATTAGGCTAAAAATAGAGATCATTGACAGAGTTCATCAAATCTTTCCACCCTTTTTTTGCTACTTTGTAATAAATATCTCATTCTCTGAAACATGATTTAAATAATGATATAAATCAAGCACAAACTTTGATGTAAATCTGTCACTTTGATCTTACTTTGTTACAGTTCTCAAAGGAGAGGTTAATTATTAGTAGTTTGGTAATTATTAGATTGCCTTGATTTGCTGCTAAGTACAGCCTTTACAGTAAGGTTACACCTTTTGTCAACATTATAAGCATATGCTGTAATTGTCTAACTATGCCAAATAAGCATTCAGGTACCTCATGCTCATATTTTTGGTAGTAAAATATTTATTTAACATATATTGAGTGCTGAATATGCTATTATATTGATGTCAAAATTTGAATTAGGTTCAAATGCGTGAAACAATATTAAATTAACTACATTTTTCATAAATTTACTAGATCCATAAATCAAAAGCAAACTTACTGCATTTTGCTTTTTGAATTGGTAAGGGAGTGCTTTCAAGCCTTAAAATAGCTGTGGGTATCAACTCTGGATAGTGACTGGAAAATTATTTTGGCCCTGGAGGAGACTTTGTAAATGGTAGAGCTCATCCTCTTGCACTTAGTGTTTATTAGTAGATTAGAAGATAAACCCAAAACTTTATGCTATCTTATTTCTTAATCGATTTCTTATTTTCAGCAAATCAAGTCACTGAATGGAATTAAATGAAAAAATTGAAATTAGGCAAAAAGCTATTTCTGCATCAGCCAAGAGGTCAATCACTAGAGCTGTTTTAGTGCATTGTTTTCAGTTGTTTATCCTGGTGACTTGCCTCTCCTCAAAGCACGGGAAGCAAATGTAGGTTTTTTTGAACCTGTATTAAATTTGAATACTTTTGATATATAAATTCATTGTAATGTTATGCGTGTTTATGAATACATATGTTGTAATGCTTTGGAAACATAAACCTGATTTTTATTAAATACTTTAAGACATCATTTAAATATATGTTAAAAGTAAACTTTTATTTTACTTCTCAAAGAAAAATTCTCACCATTATGAAAAACCAAATCTGTCTATCCGAGAGTTTCTTTCATTCAGTGTCACTTGTATAAACATGTTGCAGGAGTACAAAATTTCAATTTTTTTGTATTTGTGATTACAAGAAATAAAAAATCTGACTGTCCGAATTTGGGTCTTTGTGCTTACTGTACTATTTGGTTCTGTTAATATACTTCTAAATATGTAGTGCTGACATAGCCTTTATACTTAATGTGGAAATCTCTCTTGGTATGTTTTGATTACATTTGGTGTTACATTCAATTCCCTGTGAGTTTCAGAAGACACAAGACAAAAATTTTAATGCCTGATAGTATAAAGGTGATATTGGAGAGCAAAACTGATATGCAATGCATTTATTTTACGATTAAAAAGATATTCAACTTTTTTGGTGCTTTTTTCACTTATATAAAATTGAAATAGAGGCAGCTGTGAGGTAAAAAATAGAAGCAAAAAATAGAGTGTATTGTAAATAACTTTGTAAATGGCTCTTTATTTTAATAGTTTCTGTTGTAGCAGATGACTCGCTGGGGATTCTAACTCATGATCATTCTGGTGTGGGAGCAGGGAAAGTTGTTTCTTTGTTCGAAAACATGGTTGTCCAGATGTATGATATAGTGTGTTCATCTGTTTTCCCTTCAGTGTCGTTACCGACACCCGAACCCCGGGATAGCTGCCACCCAACCTCTACCGTTGGGTACCATCACAGACACAGGCTTCAATGTGAAGGATGCTGCAAATGGCATTTATTGCGTCGCTGCAATTGCTTATATATGACAAGCCAGGTCCACAAGGCCCCTCGTGGGCAGTCTGAGCTTTCCGTTACATCGTGAGATCTTCCGCACGCCGATCCCTGCCTGGGGCAGGCTCTGCTCACCACAACACTTCAGCATATGTGTTTTATTTTTAAGCTGCAGCTCACCTTTAGTCAGTTGACAGGGCCTGGGTATTCCAGTCTGAGGGATTATTGGAATTCCAGCCCCTGTCTGCAATGGTAGTATTGCTGCTGAAAGAAAAATCTTTTTAGGTTCATGGAGATTTATGCTATTTTATTTCTAATTCTTTCTTATGCTTTTAAAGGAAGGGGAAGGAAAAACATATTTTGTAGAGCTATTAAGAAAGCTTGACTGTATTTAGGATGAGGGTATGCTGGTGGTACTTGTTTACCAGTTTGAATGTTGCTGCTAATTCTCCAATGTTAATGCATTCTTATGGGTCTTAGGGCTTTGTGTCAAAAGCCTTGTAGAGAGACAGATAAATTTAAGCTCTTCAGTGCAATGGAGGGCACATTTCAGGCAACACTAATGTGAACTTAGTCTAATAGTTCTCTGAAAGCTTCCTTCATGATATTTATTGCTTTTCTTGGATTTATGCTGTAGCGAGATATTAATGCCAGCTTCTTGAAGATTATCCTGTTGTGATAGTCTAATGCAACAAATTAAAAAAACCCCAAACCTTTCTGTTGTATATTTTCACAATAATTTTATAACATTTGTTTCTCATAACATACAAGTCATTTTTCAATCACAGTGAGAATTTACTGTTCTGTGGAGTAAGCCATTGGGCAAACAAGGTTGAGAGCAAGTCTTCATCCTCAGAGAACAGCCCTAGCCCGACTTCATGCCATCCACCATATCGGTGACACACTTTGCAGTTTGTCTAGTTAGTGTAGTTGTTTGGATCTTTTTTCATCTCAGACTCACTTCGGTACCCCTGTGCTAGAGGTCTTCTGCTCTTCTGGTGTTCACAAGGTACCAGTGTGGTCTTCCTTTCTTCTAAAAAACTTCAGAGTCCTCTAGACCTGATTTTGACTTAAAACCTTGCAAAAGAGGAAGTGGGGAACCCCTGAGCAGTGCATGGAGAGTGCTTCTTCAGCTCATCCTGGACAACGTAGCAGTTTCTGTGCTTTCCAAGCTAGCTGAGTATCAACACAAGGATTTTTTTGAACAACACTGTTGCCATGGCTTATACAACATGGAGAGCTGGGATTTTGAGATCTTGTGTGGAGAATGAAATATCCCTTCTGATTTACACTTGGCGGACTCCAGAGTTGGGGTGGCTTTTGAGGGAGTGGATGCTTTGGGTGAGACAAAAGCTGTTGCTCAAGCATCCTATTCACTGTCAGATACTCTGTGTGCAAGAAAAGACACAACAGGCTGATGTGTAGTAGTTAGCTTCTTAAAAAGCGTAACTCTAATCCTAATTCCTAGTAATTAACTACTCTTAATTCCTAAAACATGCGTCTTTATCCCTTTGATCACTCAGTAGCTAATGATAATTTGCATTCCTGTCATCCTTTTCATTCCATAAACCTCTGTTAAGTTCTTGGAGACTCCATTTACATTATGCATTTGTTTAAAAGCTCCATACTCTTTGAATTAGGAGAGGAGGAGCCATGCGGCAACCTGTGTTGGAAAGGAGGTTCCTGTTTTTCTTCCTGACTATTTTAGCACTGTGATGAAGAGGGCAAGTGGATGAGTCTTCAAGGGGGGTGGGAGAAGGTGGGAAATGAGATTTCTAGTGATCATGAATCTGTTCCACGAAAATTACTCATCTTGTTCCAAGCTGGAGCCTTGTTTTGCTTTGCTTCCTCTCTTTTGAGAGAACAGCCAAGGAGAAGTATAGAGTCATGTAATAACATGACTCTATATTTTAGGCAACTAGAAGGTGAATGTGGCCTACATGTTCTTGACTGTTGAAAGTCCAGTCTGGTCTGTCCCTCAAAGTTTTACAGAGGCTATTCCTGTTTAGTCATGGGGACCATTGCTGTGGTGTACAGGAATAACACGAGAGCAGCGAGAAAATACACTGTGATTGCATCAGCTGTGTGAAAATTTTCAACTGCCTCTTGTTCACAGAGTTCTGCCTGTATTGGCCTACCAGTCTGGTTGTGTCAGTACCACTGAGATAGAGAAAAGCCTTTAATCTGGCACATATCAACAAGATGATGTAGCAGCTACCCCTCAGTAATCAGCGTGAACTTTGTGCTGTATATCAACACACAGCTCTAGCCCTGCAATGTGAATTTGTGATGGTTCTGGCTCCTTCGACAGTACTGGGAGTGGGAGTGAGATGTTCAGCTGTGCTTTGGTAGATTGGTAGCATGTTAGTTGGATATAGCTGAAAAAAATTTAGCCCCCATCCCTTCAGCAGAGATAACATGAGATAACAGCTTTTTATTTCAGCACTGTTTTTGCAAATCAGTATAGAAAGCTCTCTAGGAATTACCTTGTTAGAGTAAAAATGTAGCAAGTAAAACATAGGCATGGACCTTATGGGCATTGGAAGTAAAACTGATTATCAAACCTTGAGTTCCCCAGGGCAAAATTCGCCTATGGAATATCCCAGTTGGGTGCAAGGAACAGAGTTCAACAGGCATTTTCAGTTTGCATCTCTGGCTGCTAGTGAACTCATATGAGAAGTTTGGATACACTTGACCTTATAGGTATTTAGGGCATGAATTTCTCCCCTTGCCACAGTACCCCCAAAGAAGACAAAGCATATAAACAATGTTCCTAGACTTCATACAGGTGAAAGTAGTGGAGTTATCATTTCTTCATTTCTTCCTTGAAATCCTTGTAGCTTACTGATGGAAATTAGTGATGCTTGGGCAGTGTAGCTAAATGAGATTGTTCAGAGTTGGAGTCTCTTAAGAAACATTTTGGCTTATAGTGAGATTTTTTTTTTTTTTTTTTTTTTTTTTTTTTTTGTCCCAGAATTTCCTTTTTTTTTTTTTTTTTTTTGCTCTGTGCCCAGAACTCACATTTCTGTGTTTGACCTGCTGCTGAGAAGCTACTGCCCAAGTAACAGATAATCTACAAAACGCTACCAAACCCCAAATGATTATCAACAGACACCTTCCTCCCTTTCCCCCCGCTGCCAAAAGCTGTGGAAAATAAGGGAAGGACGTGTTTATTTTAGTAGTCCTGCTTTGCATAAAAACATTTTGGATGTTGGTGGTCTTTCAGATGTTGCCAAATACCCATCCACCTTCCATCTCCCATCTCAAAGGGATCTGCAACTGGAAAAGGTCATGAGCACATCAGCGTGCAGATACTGCATCTTTCTGGTTATACTGAGTCTTAATCAGTTAAGCCAAGCATGAAATGCCAACTCTTCCAGATCTAGAAATACTCATGACTCAGTATGGTAAAGGGCCTGGCAAAGATTTGCCCAGTGGTGCCAAAAAAAAGGACATGTTGTTTCTGCTGTTCTGTTGTATGCTTTGTAACTTCCTTACAGGTGTAACTATGCTGTGTTAGATGGCTTGGAAATGCCAAGACTGTTGGTTGGCATTCTTGCTGCAGTGGGCAGGAGCAGGGTTTCTTCTCAGCCACATGCACAGGATTTTTCAAATGCAGCCCTTTTGAGCACTTTTGAAGCATGTAGGGTTCTTCTATACAGTTATGGCTTGGTTCTCCATGGTCTGTTGTCTTTTGTGTTTTGTAGACATCGAAGTCTAAAGTGATTGCTGAACTGAGAGCTCCCTTGTGACCCAAAATTACATTTTTCCACAGACAGCTAGCACTTGAAATCATAAAAGATAGATTCCTTTTTTTTTTTTAATTGTTCTGTCCTTCTGCCCAGCTCTGTTTTACACTTTGGAGAAGCCATAATATTCTTTGGATATCCACAGAGTTCTTGAATAAATGAACGTACGATTTGGAAAAGAAACTCGCTTCGTAGGTTAGTATCAAAACAAGAGAGGCCTCAACAATAACTCTGTCTCCATAGCTAAAACCAGTGTAGCTCAGACATGTGAAAATGAAATGTTCATCTTCTTAAATGAATCTTCTCCCTGATCTTCAGAATATTGGTTCGTTTTTTTATTATACAATATACAGTTTCTGCAAGCCAGGTATTCACCAAAGGTAGAATTAGACATCGAGCAAGTAATTGTTTCCTGTCACACTGCATTAGTAACTGGGAAGAAAGTGTTTCCTAATTTGTGTTTGTGCAGAGCTAAATATAGCTCTGGTGAAGCTTAACTTCAGCTTCAGCCATTCAAGTCCTTAAGAAACTCAGCACCATGTTTGTCAGTCACGGGGAAAAAGACTTTAGACATTCTTTCCCTCCTACTTAGAAGTTTTATAATCTTAGGAACTTGAACTTGGAGGTAAATAAACTCTCAGAAAATCCTGATCATCCTGGGTTATTGCCGTCTGCAGGGACTATTGCAGAGATTATTTTCTATTAGGAGTTGAAGGATAGCAAGCCCTGGCTGCCACTTCCTCACTCTATATTTAACAAGGACAAGGTTAAATTGTCCTGTAGTTACGTTTTCCAGTAAAAACTGCTCTGATTTTCACTTGAAATCTATTATTTATTACTTATTCTACTCCGCAGCTGTTCTGTAGGGCTGATGGCATGATGCAAAAGATTTAAAAAAAAAAACCAAACAAACCTGTTAAGAAGTATTCAGATTCAACTGTACCAGTGAAATCATGCTGTGTACCTGGTAAGAAAAATCTAATGTTGTAGGAAGATATACTGAATGGATTGTCTCCTCCCTGGGAAGTGTACAAGCTGACATCTGTGCTTTGGTATCAAGTCTGTCAGCTGGGGGATAACAACCTTCGTGCTGCATCTGCACTGAAAAGGCAGCACTGCTTCTGAAGACTGTGGAAATGCCAAATGCTGGATTCTGGAGCTTGAGTCTTTCAGCTGGCATTTGTGAGAAGGATGCTTCAGGTTCATCTGTTCCAGTGGGGCTAGGTATGAGCCTGGGCTAGTGGAGTTAGTCCTATTCCTTTCTTCATTTTTACTTGAATTCACTAAGATAAACTTATTCTCCCTATTTGTCTGTGCTTAGCAGCGAGCACAATGAGTGTTTTGGAGGTCTGGGGAACTTTTCATCTGGGTTTGCAGAGAGACCAAGACAGTATGTTGTCATTCATCTGTGTCACTTCTTCAACTTTAAGTGTGCTGCCAGCCTGTGCATTTTGGCAGTGCTCTGCCCAATCTCACGTTAAGGGTGGTGCCTATGATTAGGAGGAGGAAGGAACACGTTTGTCATTGTTAGCTGGGGAGAAGGAGTCCTGCGTTAGCTCTCTGCCTACACCTGTACCTCTTGCCTTCAGAGAGATCCTTTGAGGAAGTGATCTAACGAAATCCAAAGAAAATTGCTTAGATTTGTAACAGCTTTCCTTCTGGCAGTCTGAGATTTATTTCTGCTGTAGGATGTGACAGGCAATTCCTAGTGCCTCAGCTCTGTCTAAAGTGTGAGCGATCACTGGGAACGCAAGTGATTGCATTAGAAGCTTTCTTCCCTCCAGTGGGGAGAGCGTTTGAGCTTGAACTCTCCCCTCGTTGAGATCTTTGAAGTTTTGATCTTTAAAACCATTCTCCACTCCAAAGACCTAATACTAGTGCAGTTGTCATCCTTCCCATCTGAGCCAGCCTGGGCTAGGCTCCCTTCAGAGGCCATTAAAGCTGCTTGTTTCATCCTCAAGAGAGGTCGGCAGAGAAAAGACCTAAGTTAGTAATTATTCCCTCACTCTCCTCCCAGTAGCTGAGTGAGCTGTGGAAGTTGAAACCTTAAATCTCTGTGCAGCGTGGAGGTGCTGCAAGCCTCCACAGCCCAGGGAGTGGTGGAGAGGAGGGCTGAGCAACAGGTAGCATTTAGAAAGTAGTTAATAATTGTGAATAATAATGCGCTATTGGTAAGAAAACAAATCAGCCTGCTTGTGAATATTTATGATGACTTTCAACACTGCTTGGATTGCACAGTCCTTTTCCAGCTGCCACATCTCCTCTTGTGTCACAACGTTTCACACCAGGGTGAAAACCTCCACTGTGTGAAGCCGTGCCGCAGGGTGACAACCAGCCGAGCAGCTCACCAGAATATTCTCACCAGCTCAGTATTAGTGGGCCTCTAGGTCCCAAAATTTAAAGTATTCTTTGCTGGTGGAGTAAGCCGTGCAATTTAGTTCAAGATTTTATCCCATTAAGAGCCAAGCCATGCACAGAGATAATGCTATGTTTGAAGAGAAAGCAGGTGTTAAAGGTTGTTCTCCCTCTTAATGTTGTGTGCGGGTGTTTTACAGTAGATCAGACTTGCCTAATGTAATCTTTCTAATGTTTTCATTTAAAATGCTCCCTGTGGTTTGTATTTGTGGAACTGAAAGAGCAGAATCTACTTTGTAGTGTAGTGGGTTGGGGTGTTTGATTGAACATATGTTCACATTGTCATTTGGGAAAGATAATAGGTTTTTAACCTCTGTCAGTGTTAGACTGAGGTATTTATGGCGCTCTATTAAAGCTGTGCCTAGGCAGCTAACCTTGTGATACAGGTTTTTCACAATTTGCCATTTTCTTGTGATAAGTTGCGGCTTTTCTTGACCCTTCACAGCGCCTCTTGCTGTGTCAGCCAGCATGGGAGCTTACCAAGAAAGGAGGAATTCCTTGCTGTTGTCAGTGCTGCAGGAAATGCTCATGGCTACTGGTATTTTCTGTTCAGTAAATACTGTCACATAGATTGAAAAAGCAGCCTGGAAGAGTTTCAGAAAATGCTCTGGGCTTGACACACAGAAACTGACAAAAATTGTGATGGTAGTGCTCGTACTTTTGGTTGTGGAAGCATGCAGGGTGCTGAGCTGTTGTTCCAGGGTGCTGGAAGGGGATGTGTGGCATTGCAGCTCTCAGCAGCATCTCTTGCTGCTCTTGCTGGCCCTGACTTTAACCTGGGGGAGGGAGGGAGCTGTGTGTAATTTAGAGTGCTAAAATCCTATTGGTATGGTCTCTCTTTAGTCACTTTAGGCTTCTAACAACCTAAATTAGCATGGTGGAGGCTGCAGCATACTTCATGGAGGAGGTTATCTCCAGTGAACTGCCATTACCACTTTCATCACTGCTGATTAATTTTTTTTTTGTTGCTGTTTAATCTTCAACAGCAAATGCCTCATGTTTATATGCCCTCTCCCTGTATAAGCAGAACATCTGCTTTACAAAGTTGGCCATGACATCCAAAACTGAATCAGTGTAAAATTTTAAATATATGTGTCAGACAAAAAGATGCAAAGAAATTCAGAGCAGAAGTGATCTCTGCAGTGTGCATGGGTCCTGTTGTGGCAGAGGTTTCCAGGGGTCTTAAACTGCATATTAAACAGTGCTTGGTAGGACTGACAGTATTTTCTAACTTCATCTTAAAATTCTTTCCTCTCTATCTTCATATTTCTATAATAGAAACTATCTTTTTTTTTTTTTTTTTGGTGACACGCTTCTCTTTCTACGCAAGTGTGTAATTTACTTACACTTCTGGGAGAGAGGAGTTTTAGTCAAATACATACATTTGTACGATGGACAACTGCATCTATGTGTGCTAGAACTATAGGAATTTCCATAGGGTTTCCAAAAAATAATTTCAAAAGAAATGCATAAAAAGCAATGTAACGATTAGCAGCAGAGAGTGATATGTTTAAGGGAGAGTATTAAACTGCTGGCTTACAGAAATTTCAGTCATTTTTATGCATTTAATAAGGGGTTGCCATTTAAGTCGCTTAAGTATCCTTCTGTATACAACGTGTCCTGGGATTTAACAAACCACTTACTGCTGGATGGATTCCACTCAGATGTGATTGCCAATCTTGCAACAAAGACTCGCTGATGAAGAGAGTGAAAAAAGCCAGTACGGAAATGGTCCTCGCATTAGTCTCGGGGAAAGGGAGAAAACAGATTTGTATAATCTATCTTCTATTAATTTAGTATGTTAGTCTTGGTCATGGGCATCAAGGCAGCTGAGTGCATGCCTCAAAGAGGACTTTACTCAAATCCCAGGGAGCCTGGCAGGACGTACCACGATAATTTTCTAAAATTCGTGTCTGAGGGGATGGAACCATACAGTTTGGGACAGATGAAGGTGGGAGTTTGTGACCTGACACTGAGGGAGAATTGCTGGAATAGAAAATTTGGACATGGTATTAGAGGGGGAAAAACCTTAAGACATGTTGTAGACAAGTGAGCTTGCAGGGACAGAAGAGGGATAACGTGGTCAAAGTTACGAAAAACTCATTGAGGAGCATTGTGCATAGATATTGGCAAGGTAAGACCTCAGGTTTAAAACTGGAACATGCTCTGAATGACTGCAGCGAATGCTGCCTGTGTGTGCCAGAAGTAAATACAGTAGAGTAAGCACTGCTGCAGAGTCATTGAAGTCAACGCTGCATAACATAAAATTGCATAATATATTTGTTTATGAAGGTTATTAGAACACAGTTTTAAATGGATCCAAGTCCTTGGAAAAGGTGAGTGTATCCTGGTTCCCAGGACTGAGGTTTCCAATACATCCCAGTGTGATCTGGTGGCAGACTGCCAGCAGAAGGGGTGAGCTTGCTGTTCCCCCCTCCTACCAGCTCTGGCGCTTGTCTGAGCAGATCCCGTGCTGGTTCCAGTCAGTATTGCAGGAGGAAAGGAACTGCCCTCTCTCCCTAGAAATTAAAAAAAGCGAGGGGATTTTTGTTGTCCTAGTCAGCTCAGGTTTTGAGGGCATGAGAAAGGGTCTGCAAGGAGTGTGTGTGAGGATGGATGGATGGCTGTCTCAGGCTCATGTCCCACCTCAGAGCTGGAGCAAACCAGTGGCGTTCTTCCCCTCTCCCACCAGGGATGCAGTCGGTGCGTGACGCAGCTGCCGTCAGAGGCCTGGGTTTCAGGGCACTGTCACGCTCTCAGAAAGAGTGCTGCAACTGTTTACGAAATGAGTACTTTGTAAATGATAAAGACTAAATAACACATTCTGTGCATTTGCATAATTTTGAATCACTTATCCTTCTGAGGGCTGTAGTCATTTGGCTCACTTTAAAGAACACTTAACAGTGTAATTGAGCTCGAACCTTTGGTTGCTGAGTGGAGTTGACAATGAAGATAGGAGGTGTGGTTTTGGGAGACCACGCATGCTCCATGTAATGACACCTGGCATCATGGAGCAGTGCCCTGAGGGCTCAAAGCACTGCAAGTAGGACAGCTAGGAGGCTTGGTCAGGGCTGTGAAAGGTTGTGATGTCTTTCAGAAAGAGATTGAGACCCGGAGTGATAAAGTGTGATCTATCTCCATGGTGGTAGCATGCAGGGTCATGACTGTAGGAGGCATTAGGAGAAAGAAACTTGTGCTCTGAGCTGGACAGGATGGGAGGGTTTTGCCAGCTGGAAACACTGGAGAAACACATCTTTACTTTGTGCAGTCACAAGGTGAAGTGAGATACAAGGTGCTGGGCAGAAGAGGGTGAAGTGGGGTAGCAGGAGGCAGGTAATGTCAAAGATGGGGAGTCATTTGAGAGTGAGAACTTGCATGGCTTGAGTGATAAAATGACCTGGCAGGAAGGTGGTGCAATTAATTTTTATTTTCAGGAAAATAAACTTGAAGGATAGAGAAAAGCTGTTTAAGCTGCTGGATCAATGTTGATGTGAAAACAAATTGAAGAAAAGCTGTTCAGGAATAAACCTGGTTAGGCTGAAAATTAGAAGTTTTTTAATCATTGGAGGAACTCAGTTCTGCAGTAGATATTGTATAGAGAGACTGAGGAAGAGCATTGTTGGTATGCTAGGGTTCATCACTGTGATTTGGGTTCTTTGATGTGATGCTTGTAATGGAGGGCCTGAGCTAACAGTCTGCAATAGAACCACCTTTACCAGCTGAATGTGGTGGTGGATTATCATGACCCTGTCGTGTCCTAGTAGGAAAGGGGAAACTGTCATATGCTGTTACAGTTTTAAAAGCATCCAGATGGGATTATGTGCTAAACTGAACTACTTCTTCCTCAGGATGGAGAATTTGTGTCATTAAGTGAAGTTTTAACCTTTGTTTTACATTTAATCTGTGAATGTTTCTGCTGTTATGGTCATTTATGACGCTTGTTTTTATATTTTTTTTTCTTTCTCCCTAGGTATTTTTATGGCCTCTGTCACAGTGGTGTCTCAGTGTCTCCCAGGCATTTATGGATTTATTCTGAGAACGTTCCTGTGAGGTAGGGAAGTGTTATCACCTTCGTTTTACAGACTGGGAACTGAGGCACAAGGAGATAAAGGTTGCAGGAGGAGTCTTTAGCATAGCCAGCAGTCAGATGCTGATTGCCAGCAGCTTCTTTATTGTTCTGATCCCAAGCCCAGCTACCCCTTTGGCATTTTTTTTTTTTCTCTCGGTCTGAATTTTAGTAGAAACAGTCTACAAGGGGCTGGAAGGACCTGTGGAAAATATGATTAGGATTACTGGTGGCCTTTTTTAACATTGTTACTTATGAGTTGAAATGCCTTTCTAAAAATATCAGCAGATCTGTTTATGTTAAATGATTAACATGTTTAGACTTTCAACAGATAAGCTGTCATGCTTTTTTGAGTCAGTAACACCTTTATCCTACCTGTCTAGGCATGTGCCTGTTGAGTTCTTAACCTGCCTAAGTTAATGCCACCCCAATAACCTAAAGCAATGCCAAGAATTTCATCATTCATGCAAAGATCTGATTCAAGTCAAGACAGGTGTAAAGTTTCTCAAGCACACTTATGTATACTTAATGTTTAACTTTATTTTTCAAAGGTCTTTCCAAGTAAGCTTAAAATGTTCAGCTTTGAGCTCCTAGATTCTCCCCAAAACTCGATCTCAGTGCTTGATTAGTGATGTTGATCCCTTTCAAAAGTATTGCTCAGTTCCTGACACGTGTGTGCACTGAGTTATAGTTTACATCATAAAATCAAATATAATGAATAACAGCTTGAAAAATGTTCTTTTTTTTCCCTCTTCAAGTTAAGGAATTTTTAAGATAGGTCTCCCTTGAGCCCTTCTTTCCCTTCAAGTTGGTATTTAAAGTGTGTGACTTTTACTACTTAAGGAATTTTCTTAGAGCAATGGTAAGATTGTAAATTATGAATACACCAGCAGGCTTTCACAATTAAATATTTTAGTTGTCTATTGAAATAATCAACATTATTAAAATTATAACATTACAGAGAAATATTTAAGACTATCTTTCTCATTTTGCAATCTGTAAAATACACACATTGGATTATATTTATGCTCTTTATTAATGTATATTGCGTGTCTTTGTGTCTCCAAGAATGAAGCCCTAATGACTCATGAACTGTCTCAAAGTGTACTAAATAAGATTAAAGAGCTGGCCAGTGACCTTAACATTCAATTAGGCTTTGCATTACTCAGCCCAGTATTTGTGGAGCGTAGAAGGGAAGCGAAAACTCATTAGCTAAGATGCTGATGCTTGAAACAAACAAGATTTCTCTAAAACCAGGGACTGGTCTTGTTGCTTAAGTGGAGATCGAAGCACTTGCCGTAGGTACGTCTTTGCATATGTGTGTTTGAAAGTACAGCTGGTATGGTCCTGGGGAGTGGAGAAAAGCCTGCTAGTGAGCTTTTGGGCTCCAAGCCTTTTGGAATAGATCCTGGCAGATCCAGACGATGGCATTGGGTCCGGCAATGGCAGGTGCAGTAAGGAGCTGGTGCTCAGGTTTTCGGAGGTGCCTTCTGAGAGGTTATGCAAAGACAGCACGAATGGGAAGGCTGGTTTCAGGAACCTCGTGTTTCACAGAAACAGCAGGGCAGGGAAGAATGTCTTGGTGTGGCATATTGCATGCTTGGGTTTCCTCAAACGTGAGCCCAGGGTAGGCAAGATTGTTTGGATGCTTGTGGGAATGTGAGCAGAAAACTCTGGGCTGCTCTGCCTGCTGAAGACTGGAGTTTAAAGACTGCATCCCCTTCTCTCACAGCCCAGGAGAGGTGAGATGAGTGGCTGCCGAGTACTCTGAGGTACAGCTAGGTTGGATCCTCTGGTCCCTAGCATCTCCCCCACCCCTTGCAGGCTCACCTAGCCCATGGAGTCATCAACATGAAGCTGGGCTGGCAATGGCCGGCAGGGTTGAGCATGTCCCGGTGAGTGATGGGTTAATTTGGTGAGATGCACACCTGGACAGCATCTGAATTTTGTCTCTGTCATCTTTAGGATGACATTTCTTAATCATCTGCATGTAGTTCTATATTGTGTTCAGAAGCATTTTAGAATAGTCTTAAGTTGGAGATGGCTGCCCCACTGGGAGGATACTATGTGGTGACAAAACTGAACCAAGACATTAGACAGGAACTGAGCTGGCAGCTTGGTCGTGCTGCTTCTCAGCAAAACAGTGGTCCTTGAGGGCTTTTCAGTTTGATAGCACTTCTCTTCTGGTACATGCAGTTATGTATGCTTTCAGCTGATCCTAAGAAGTTCATCTATCATTCTTAATGTAAACAAGATTTTAGTAAATAAGAGATGACAGACTTGGTCCATACAAAATGTTGCTGCAAGTACAGTTTGAGTGGCGTGGAATAACATCTTTTAAAGTGAATAATTTTTTTTTTTAACATAAATTGGGCAGAATGTCCCTCATCTAGGTCATAGTTTATCTGTAGGGTTTTCTTTTAAAATAATTTCCTTGATAAAGTCTATCTGATTTGGAGGGGAGGGTGCAGGGAAACCCTGGAAAAAAGGTGTACTTTTGCTGTTCAGATGAATAAGAGAAGAAAGAAAAGGAAACCTTTTCAATCATGTCAGGCTAAATCTAAAGCATCAAGGAATGATGTTATGGGAGAACCCCTGAAGATAAAATGTAACCTAGATTAGGAGAAGACAGATTAAGTTTTCAGGAGTTTGGAGACTGCAGTGCATCCTGAAGCAGTCTTCTGATATTCATTTAAACTAAAATTGTTGTATGGTTGCTCTTTCAGGGATATACAAAAATACTTAAAATTTCCATTTGAATGTTACAGTCCTGAAGTAAAATTTATTAAAGTGAAGACTGCTTGTAGAGACTAAAAATCCCAAACTCAGAATTTTCCATTTGAACTGTTAGGGAAATATTATATATCTGTGTGATTATGGTTTGAGGGATTTCTATACATGTAATGTTACCGCTGAAAGCTGGACACTGGAATCACAGTAAAAACTGAGACTTCTGCATGCTTGGTTTTCTTTATTCTGACTTTTAAGTATAAAACAGTTGTCATCAGATCATTCTGTCCTCTTTATAATTCTTTAATTATTTTTTTATTTTTAAATTTATTTGCATTTTTGAAAATATGTTGTGATACCATGTTCTAATTTAAAGGGATGCTTGCTTCGATATAAGTTATATATTTCTAGAAAATGTTGGCACAAATCATAGAATCATAGGGGTTGGAAGGGACCTCGAATCGTATGTGATTCAAAGTGGTTTGATTGTGTGTTAATGCCACATTGGCCAGAACATGATACTTCATGCAAACCACCGAATCACCCTTTATTTTTCACTGTAATACAGTGAACAGCATTTTCTGACTATATTTAAATGACAACCTGGAAAGGGCATTGGCAGAATTCATTGGTGTAGCTCAGCATTCTTTATGTGTGGCGCTCTTTTTTTTTTTTTTTAACTTAAGAGTCTTTACAGGTCTTTTTTATCTTACGAGTAAGTGGAGTACCTTAATATATTGGAGCCCAAAAGGCATGATAGGTGGCCATTTACCTGGTTTCCCATGGTGTGTGCTGGAGAATGCATGCGGAGAGGGAAGGGTGGGGTTTAAAGCTCTGAATTCAGACTAGTAAAATTCCCTTCTGCTTTGAGGGTGTATGCTTTAGCTGTCTACAGGGATATGTGTTTTCAAAAGTGTGTTTATGAAAAAGAACATCATCAGAAGCTGGAGATGTTACAAGATTTAACCATATTTGCAAAATTGAAGAGATGAGCTTTACCCCTCTGGTCTTTTTCCTTTCCTTTTCTATTATATAATCAGTATATTGGTAGGTGTCTTTTGTTGTTTGACTTGTTTAATTAATTTAGATATCTGAGGATTATGCGGTAAGGGTAGAATCACCATAACTGGCACGTAACTTTTGTCATCCCACGGAGTCAGCACTTGCTCCTGCTCTGTAGCAGTGGGTTTGAAGAGCTGCCACCCTGTGTGTGTGTGTTTTCTAAACCCAAGACAAGTGCTGAACTCATTAAAAATACATACTACATAAGTTAATGTGCATAAGGAGTTTTGGTACTGAGATCTCCTTTGAGGATACATTTAACTCTAATTAACTTGGTTTCATTCTGTTGTCTATCAGCACAGGCTTGGCTGAAACCAGCTAGTATTGGTTAGGCTTCTGGTCTTTCAGATTACTGATGGTTGTATTTGTAGTAAGAAGTGCAAGCATACATGGATTGGAAATATTGGGTATTTTTTTTTGGCCTGACAGTGTTGGAAATCAACCTTTATTATTATGTCCAGTAAAGCAGGTTTCACTGAAAGCTGATTATAGTATTTTGTGAGAGAGCTTTTCACTGCATCACTCTGGAAGAAAATACTCACAGCTCCATATTCAAGAGTAGACTGCTGTATTTCGTGTAACTGGAAGAATATATGGATTTGCTGCATTTTCATTACAGCTAACAAAATATTTCCCCCCCTCCCCCCTTTTTTTGACTAGTAGTAGGATGTTAGTCTTGCAACAGGATTTTCTAGGTAGAAACATCAGGTAAAATGGATTCTGGATTTAAGCGCTAGGTGGATGGTGGGAACATGACACACCACCACCCATCAGTTTTTGAGGGTTCATTATTTCCTGAAAATTGGACATTTTAAAGCATTTCACATTGGGTACACTAGAAATTGAGGCATTGAGATCACTAACTGCTATTGAGTATGACAACCAGAATCTCCATTAATGTTGCATCTTCTGCCTAGGGGATCACAGAGCAGAGACTGATGTGTCTTTGAGGATGGAAATGGAGCAGTTTGAGAAGATACTGTGCTTCAGCTGAGATGCAGTAACAGCACACAACTGTGTCTAGTTCATTTTGCTGAAAAACAAAATAGAAATCACAGAGGATGATCTAAGGCTGTCTGTTTTGCTTTGCATAGAAGCAGACTAGCTATGCTCCTGTAATGAGTTGCCATATCTCAGCTATGAGGATGGTAATTTCCAGCTGATGAAAGGTAAATTACAGCTAGAACAGATGGGTGCATTAAAATCATAATGTGCTTCAAGATACCTGTCTGTTCACAGAGGAGTGGGACTTGCTGTGCTGGTTTGCGCTAGTGGTCAGTTTAATTCAGTACCCTACCCCTAGCAATGATCACTGCTAGATAACTGAGGCAATGTACAGGAAATCATGCATTTGAGTATCAAATGTTTTATCTGCTGGGGAAGTGCTGGCTTTTTTTGATGTATCAAAGCAAAACAGGCTGGTTTAGACACTGAAGGAGTCCCTTCTAAAATGCAGCTAAATTTCTCTGCAAGAAATGTCAATGAATCCCCTGTCTGCAAAGAGAGATTTAATGTTTTCCCTTCAGACGTCTCAGTTGAGGGGTGGTCTAAGCCATATATACTCTTTAATCTGACTTCATTGTTGGTTTTTTTGGTGGCTTTTTTCGCTTTACGTGTTTTGTTTTTTTTTTTTTTTTTTTATGTTCTGCATCTGCAGAATAGTCGGGATTTTTTTTTCTAATATTATAGCTGAAAGATAACATACTAAATGGGTTTCATGTGGTTATTGTATTGCTTGAGTGTATCTTTACATTAATTAAAATTAATTTAAACAAGGTGATAGGAATAAAGTGCAGAGTAGGAGAAAGATAGATCAGAAAAAGCAGATAAGATAGGTGTATTCAAATAGAGCCTGATGAAATCTGCCCTAGGGTACGTCAGCAACTAGCCAAGCAACCTTTGAACCATTTAAAATTACCTTTTAGAAATTACGAAGAGTAGGAGAGGTTCTGGAGGGGCTGAAAAGGGCAAATGCAGTACCTGCCTTTGAAAAAGGGAGGTCTAGGGAATTACAGACTGCGCAATCTAATTGTAATGCTTAGAGAATTGGAACTAAATTTTTCATCAGTTTCTAGGAATTTGGAGGATAAGAAGACAAGGACTTGGGGGTAGCAGTACCTGTGATACTGCCTTGACTTCAGTAGCTTTTGACATAACCTCTTGTGCAGAATTTCTGTGGAAGAGGGAAATATATGTATTTAATTATATCATAAACAAATAACTGTTTAAAGACCATGTTTGAAGTGTAGTTACCTATAAATTACTGTGAAAGTCAGGGGAAGAAGGGGGGGTGGCACAAAGAATCGTCTGAGTACACCCCTGTTTGTCTTGGACTGAGCTTTGTTTGCTGTTCTCTTTACTGATGTGGACAAGGGAATACTTACTAAATCTGCAAGTAAGCCCAGACTGAGAGGGTTTCAAGCATTGTGAAGCCTAGCTCAGAATTAAATGCCTACGGAAAATAAAAAAAAAAAAGTTTGGAAATCTGCACTGTGTAACTTAATGAGCTGAAATGAGGAAATACAAAACGGTGAAGATGTGGCCAGGCTGCACAGCCAGGGAAGAGAGCTTTGGGACATGTCCTGGATCACCACCTATGCAGAAGCTAACAGTTGCAGAGAGGATAACCTCCATCTGGAGTGTATTAAGAGGACTGTAATGACAGGTAATGGTTCTGCTGTTGTCAGGACTCCTCAGGCCCTTGACGTGGAACTGTGTCCAGCTGCAGGGATGGTACATCTGGGAGTGGGGTTGGCTGAGGACATCCCTGGATGTGGCTTGTGTCTAGAGGACAGATGGGATGGGGAGGTTGTTAGAACTGGGCCTGATCAGCCTGTGGATGAGGAGGCCGCATAATTGGTTCCTGTCTACATGAAGAGATGGACAAGAGGTCCTCCCAGTCTTTGACAAAGCTGTAACTTGGATCCCAACTGCGATCAGAAGTATAAGAAAGGAATCAATGAGTCAAGAAGTGTGCTAAAAACTGAAGTGAATCGGGCAGAGGACTGCACAGCTGGCTGAGAACTGGAGCCAGGACATATGCAAGATTGGGCCAAGAGACCAGTGCTTCCTGAGCTTAGGGGAAGGAGGGTGGGTGGGTCTGACCACAGTCATCTACCTACCAGCTCTTCTGGGGGCAGCACAGGGAAGTGAAAAGAGGAAAAGTTCACAAGATGCAGCAAGTGAAGTTCCAGAAGTTCAACTTGAGAGTGGTAGAGCAGGAAACAAGGGTCCAAAGAGCTTGTGGCACTTACATCTTTGAAGGTATTTGAAAATCAACTGGGCAAGGCTCTGGACAACATGGTCTGGCTTCCGAGTTAGCCCTGCTTTGAGCAGGGGTTTGGTCTTTGGGCCTGGAGAGGTCACTTCCCATCTGCTTTATCCTGAGGTTCAGTAAACTACTTCCATTGTCTTTTTCTGTAGAGGATGGAATTTTTGAATTGTTTCTCTCAGGTCAGAGGCAGTGCTCCTCCAGGTAATGTTAATCAACAGTTCAGAAGGACCATGTATTACTGAGATTGCTTCCCTTTGAGTAGAGTCTTTTAATAACAGAAATGTTTGTTTTCGCAATCAGACTTCAAGAGGAAACACTGTAATCAACTGTTTAAATTTCTTCAGTGCTTCAGCATTTGCTTTTGTTAGAAGCACCAGCATGTTTTCTAGGATACAGGTGTTTAAGGTTGTAGCCTTTAAGAAACCTTTGCATCAAACATGGATTGGGTGCACAAAGGAGATTGTTGCCTTGTAATATGATAAACACATACCTAATCAGAGAAGCTGAATATGTCCCATCACAATAAATAGAAAACATGTGATCAGTGACTTCAGCATCTATTTCTTCTTAGTGTTTTATAAAAGCAATAGCTATGAGCTTGTAATAGTGATATGCAATCTCTAACATGCAGTGGTTAAATATTAATATACATTGGCTGTATTTAAAGATCAAGAATGGCTCACAGGTAATGAAAATTCAGATCCATCGAGTTTCATAAGGTGACTTCTAGAAGGACAGTGTGTTGTCATTTGGAGTGGTGGTTTGTTGTATGAACCTTAGCAACAATACAATTCAATTGTTTTCCTGGGTTAGAATATTGAGAAATCAACACTAAGGTTTCTGCTGAGGTCTGTTTTAATCTCTTAAAAACCTAGCTATGGGGCTTGACAGGTGACTGCATAAAGCATTCCCAAAGAGTAATAGTCTGTCTTGCTTGTCTGTCCCTATTTCCTTCATCATACTAATGGGGTTTTTTGTTTCATTTTGTTTTGAACTGGTGCCATTAAGCTGATAAGGCCACCTTGCTCAGAGATGCACCAGTTGAGGGGTTATGTCCCATGACAGGCCAGATGCGTAATCTGGTGTTAGTTATTAGTTCTCCTCATTCAATGTTTGTTAAAGTCTTGTAAATGAAGTTGCTACAGTGTGAAATTTTATGGTGTGCAAGTTGGAAATTACCTGGCTTATCTTGTGGACTTTTCCAGGCTGTTTCTTGTGGTGGTTCTGCTTTGCCAGCCAGTGTGCAGGAGTGGCGAGCAGGGCTTTCTCATGAGTTTTATTTTGGTAGTCATTAACTCCGGATGGCAAATAGGATTTTATGCTGTTGTAAAAGGTATTTTGTTCAAACAAAGTCCTGTTTCACATGCAATGGGGTTGAGGGTTTTTTTTGAAGTTTGTTTACCTGTTTATCTTGGGAGAACGAATTATTTGCATTGCTGGAGCTGGAGACCCTAACTGATGAGGTACAAAACAAGAAGGGCTGATACAACACATGCTACAGATGTTAAGACAAGAACGTCATATTTTTTGCTGGATAGCAGAGTGACTGATTGGCTGTAGACATTCCTGACACTACCTGACAGAAAGGGTTATTTTATCTGAAAACAGTGCAGTTACAGATGAGAGAGCTTCTGAAAAACATCACTCACTTTTACTAGCGACATCCATCACTTCCTAATTATGAGTGCTTTCAGATGGAGAAACAAGTTCTTTCCATTGCTCCTCCGGAGCTTTTCTTGTCACTGCAGCAGCAGTGTAGAGGTAAAGTCAGTCCTTTATCTAGGGGCAGAGGGACCTGTGGATTAAATCAAGGCACATCGGATGTCTGTATGTATTAGATGAGTATCATGCTGTTAGAGGAATGACAATGGCCAGTGACTGTAGAGAATGAATAACTCTTTGCAGCTTAACCACCTACTTTGAAGCACAGAAGGTCTGTTAAACTTTTTTTGTTTGGAAGTCAGGAGCTTTTGTAGTCCTTTGAAAAGCTGAATCAGATCAGAGCAAGTCATGAGCCCAGTGAAGAGAGAAACCTGTGATACCTGTTCAGAAATGGGAGAGAGTCTCTGAATCTCAGTTTTCCAAAGCATGCGCTTATTTTGGGCAGCAGGGGTGTGGCATTCCCTGGATGTCCCTGGAGCTGCTTTGGCCATGGCTCCTTCTTCCCCAGCCCCTTCCAGCTGCTGACTCCTGCTGCGTCCAAGCGTGGGAGAGGACAGGGGCTTCCTGCACCTCCTGCTTGCCACAGGGGCTGAGCCTTGGCTGCCACCAGGACAGGAACTCAGGTGGTATTTTTCCAAAGTGCTGAATTGGCCTAACTTTTTCCTGCTGCATTAGCTGGTCCTGGTACCATACTGTACACTTCTTCTGAAAGCCATCTACATTTGTTGGAAAGCCGTATCCATTTTCAGTGCAGTTCCTAGCACTGTCTAGAGATCTGGTGCTGATTCCAAACCTTCTGCTGCTTCGTGGCTTCAGAGCAGACCTTGGCATCTGCATCTGTTATATAATGGACTAATTGATCGGAAATCATCGTATGCATGGGAGCCCTTTGCACGACTGGGTGTTGTGCACTCTGGTTTGCATCAACTCACCTGCGTGGGGCTTGGATTTTCAGCTGCACTTTTATTTTCTTTTGCAATGCTAAGTAATTCTCTTCTCATAGTCTTACAGCAGCAGCAGGTCAGGAGATTTACTTTCTCTGTGTGCTACTGTTTACATACAGATAAAAATAACAGTGAGTTGAAGTATTGTTTGTTTTTATGTATAGATGTGCCCTGTGCTCCACCCATGAGCATGCCTCTCTGCTTAGATTTCTTTGCATTTACTTTGTGTGGTCTGTTGGCCAGACCACAGGTATGGAGATGCCAAGGATACCGTGATGATATGGTCAGTGTAGTTGCCTCTGTGTGTCGAGTGGTCATGGAGGAATAAATGAGAATTTTCAAAATTATTGTTTAATTCCAGTGACTCTGCAGATGGCAGAGTATTTACAGTTACTGAAGTGATCTGTGTTGCCTTTTCCCTTTGAAGAGAGGTGCCTTGCAGCCCTTCCCTGCCGGTAAGTGCAGTAATTAAACACACCCGGGAATGACAACAGACCTGATGCACCTTGTACTGCTGAGGACACTGATGTCCTGAGGTCAGGGGCGCCCAGCGGTGTTTCGTACGAGGCCTCAATTTAAATGCGGGCTCAAGGTTAAAACCACAGTCCATAGGTGAGGTGGGAGTGGATGGTTCTGTTCACCAAGTATGTCGCTGGCTTCCACCTGGGAAGTGGAATGGCCCAAGTACTGTTGAACTGAGTTGGTATTTTATAGTTTTACTTCAATCCTTAAGCTTGTACTGCTGTTGCAGGGCCTTTTTGCAAGAAGACTGGAAGGTATCATCTGTTACTTCAGATATAAAGAGGGAGTGCAAATGTGCTGAAAGTAGTTTGAAACAAAAAATGTAGGCTTGATGATGCTACAGTCCCCAGACCTGCCAAAGCTTCACTGGCAGACATTCCTACCACTGGTTGTGGATGAACTTCATTCATGGGTTGGAGCTTCAGAGTTCTGGAAGTGTCTCTAGACATCTAACACATTGAGTGATTGAATGGTATTGAAGTTCCACAGAAAGGAGTGAATTGCACTGGTGCTTAAGTGTATAATTTCCTGAAAGTTAAATTTACTGGTGGGGTGGTGGAATCTTCAGCCCAACTCACCCCTAAACCCTGCAATATCCCATTGCCCACTTTTTTGAGGTCTGGAAGACTTAAATGCATCATTATCCATCAAGTCCCTGAAGGCTAATTTGTGGGGAAGGTGGTGCCAGTGCAGAGGCTTTTGCAGGGGAAGTGTGGGAGAGCCCATCTGTCAATATTGTTGTTGCTGCTTTTCCAATGCTTTTACAAATTGATAGTCTGGGACTTGTCTCTGCTGCAGGTAAAGCTGGTTTCAGGCCCTTGTGTGCTGGTATTTTATTGAAGTGAGACATGAAAGCTCCGGGGGAAAATGGCATCATGAGATAAAGGGCTGTGATATATGCCTATAGCTTAAATGTCATTTTACCACAAAAAAAAAAAAAAAAAAAAGCGCTAAAGCAGATGTTAATTGTAAAACTGTACTTTATGTACATTTTTTTTCTTATTAAAGTTATTTCATCTAATTCAGCATATCTGAATGCATACAACTGCTGTGTTTATCCATCCTAAAAATGTTTCTTTGAAACAGTTTCGTGATTATGCAGATGCATATTTTTAATAGGATCATAGAACAATTTGGGTTGGAAGGGACCTTGAAGATCATTTAGTTCCAACCTCTCAGCCATGGGCAGGAGGGAGAGTAGTTTTAGTAGTCTCTGGTTAGAGAGAATATTTTCTTCCAAGATTAAGAATCTGAAGTAACAGTTGATTTTTACCATTTGTTTTGAAGGAAAGAATTGCAGGTACGCATTTTCTTCAAGTATTATTACATAAGTGGTCTGACTGGAATAGCACTTTTAATCTGTTTTAATGATGTTTCTCCAATATGAAAGGGGCCAAGAGATGTGTAAGTCTAAAGGTCTACTGGTAATTGTCAAAGTATTGGGAGTTGTTTACAGAACACAGGGTGACTGAATGGTTGCCTCTCACTAAGAGCATATACGTGACCTTTGTTCTCGGTTTAAAGCATAATTGAGGGATACGTGCCTCTGTATAATTTGAAAATGATAAAACCATCCCATTTGCAGACTGAGGTATTTAGGGGTGGCAGATGGGGATGAAGCATTTCAGTGAGTGCTGGTGTTAACTGTTTTGTTATTTACTGATGTTGTGATACCTTTCTCCAATGCAGCTGTAATGAGGTCAAATCAAATCTTTTGTTAAGCATTACTCATACAAGTGAGGTAATAGCTTGTTATCTTATCTATGTAGGTAAAACTCTCATCTTTTTCAGATGATCTCAAAGAAAAAAAACTAAGAATGCCTGGCCTGCCTTTTGCCTACAGTGCGTGCCAAGAATTTTGTGGACTTATTAAGGAGATATTAAACAGGTTTTGCTTTTCGTCTTGCTCTGTTAGTAAAGCCACAGGCTTTCAACATGTATCCAGCCGTAGAAATCTTAGAGAGGAAAAACTGTAGGCAATTGAATTCTGAAGTCCTTCAAGACTGACTCTTAATTCTTTGTATTGTTCCTTAATACCTGATATTGTCAGGGTTAATGCTGGTCACTTTGTGGCAGACCGTCTTTCTTATCTGTTGGTTCAAAATGTTACAGCAGAAGCATTTTGCTACTACAGTGTTTGATGCTGTGTCTCTGCAGCCCCCTTCTTACAGAAACAGAAAATGTGTGACACCTGGCAGTGGCAAGTTTAAAGGGAGCAGCTGGGAGGTGCTTGGAGGTTTTGAAAGTGAAAATCCCATGTGTTATATGCCTTTCATAAAGCTGTTCTGTTAGTCTGGGATCCATAGGAGAGAAGTGCTTTCACTGTGCCTCAGGCAGCTGTGAAAACTGCCAGCAGGGTGCCGGGATTGACAGGTCATTGGTGCTCCTGGTTCTCCCCATCTTGCCCTGCTGATCTCATCTCATCTCTCTACATCCCCAGCTTGCTGCCCCCCTGTGCCTGGCAGCACATTTTGCCCTCATAGTACTTATCCCCATTGATCCCTTTTTACTCCTTGGCAGTAGCATCAGAGCCATGTGCATGGGTTTGGTGGAGAAGGGTATTCACCTCTGCTCAGGCGCTGGGGTGGTCCAAGTGTGCTGGTACTTAGGTGGCATGGGCACGCAGGAAGGTGCTGCTGAAACATCCCCATCCTCAGCCCTGGCCTTGCCAGCACTGTGCTAGTTCTGCAACAGCTGAACTGTAGTGAGCCACAGTCTAGTTAGGACAAGATTTCTTTGTCACAACTGAATTAACATAAATATTTCTCATAATGTGTGTATGCATAAATAGGTATTCATTTAGCAGCTGCAGTGTTTGAACAGCAAACTGCGAAGGCAGTAATGTAACACCTTCTAAGCAGAGGAGGCAAGCAAGGGAGATTTCTTAATTTAACCTCTTTTAGCTGGATTGTGAAACCTGATAAACAGCTGCCTTGGGAGGAAAAGGGCATCACTAAATAGGGGAAAAGACCAGAAAACAAATACTTCCTCTCAGTCCTCTTCTAGCAGAATACCAGCTGGAAAGAAACCCTTTGTAAGAGGTTAAGCAATACAATTAGGAGGAATGGGTAATTTTTCACCATCCATACAGCCATGGTTAGCTGACAACATGAGAAAAAGCTGCTGGTATGTAAATGTCTGGTTTTTCCTTGTGAGGAAGGAACTCAAGATCTACTGCCAGTACTGCGCACTAACTGTGGTGCAAATGTCCCTTTCTAAGGGTTGGTAATAAATAGAAAATTGACAACTTTAATAGAGTTGATTAAAGAGGAAATACTCTGGTGGTGGGGTTTAAAAACAAAAACAAAAAACTTTTTTGTCCCACTTGGAGACGTGAAAATCTAGCCAGGGATCTTTCTCATCTCTCTTTTTTTACTGCGTAAGATTAATGCCCAGACCCTTTTAAAGGCCATTAGTAGGAGGAACAGAAGTTAAAAGAAAACAAAGTCCCATTTTCAGTTGCTTTCCCGGTTATTCATTTTGGATTCAGTGCATGAACGACTTGTAGTTTGCTGTGGGGCTGAATCGTGGGATCAAGGCTACAATGGAGGCATTGTGATCACCTTGCTCTCCCCACCACCCTGCGCAGTCAAGTTGAAATCCTGCTTTTTGGCATCCAAGCTGTTGCTTTGGTGACCAGTTATGTCTCCAGAAGTATACATTGTGGTCTTGCTGAATAGCTGAGAGAGTGTAAGGAAAAAGATAAATGTGTTCAAACACAGCTCTGGTTTGCAAGCCTTCAAGGTGATTCAGAATAGAGTTGTTGGCATATTTGATTTAACGTGATATATCAGTGTAGTATTAGGAATTCAAATGTCGGTGGTACAAATCCAGAAAACATAATTAAAGGTCATTCAGCACTCAGAATGCTGTGCCCTTTATATGTACGTTATAATTACCTCTGATTTTTGGTAGTAGGGAGTTCTTGGTTTCACTAAGCAGTGCTGTTTCTCTGCAATTATTTAATTTTAGAAATAGTTGTGTTAATCACTCAAACCTTTGTTTTCTAGAAACCTAAGATGCAATCTGTAATTCTGGGTTCAGTGGATGCCTCTTCTGCTCCTTGTCTTAATGGCGGTCCTAGAAGTCTTCATGTGAACCCAATAAGGTTGTATGAAGTATTTTTAGAATGAAGAGGGAGCTTTATGCCAGTGATGTGGTAGGGGTGAAGGAATGAGAAAAACAGTAAATTCTGTAAACACTTGGATATAGCAGCTTCTACACAGGTAAAAGAAGAAAATTTGCCAAATGAGCGTGCAAAAAGAAGAAAAATGTGTTGTTTCACAGAAAAGAATCACATATGATGATTGGGCAGAATTTTTTGCTTTCTTTGAATGCTTTCAGCAGTGCGTCTGCAAGGTTCCTTCTTTGCTTCCCATGGCTCTTAATCTCCTCTGCTCTGCTTTGTGTGGTTGGTGGGGTCCTTGGGTCGGTGTGGTCTTTGTGTTCAGACACCCCTTTCCACACCACTCACTCTCACAAGTGATGACTGCAATGATTTAATGACTGTCTCTCTGGTAACATGCTGATACCACAAATCACTAATGCTCCTCGTGGGCTAATGAGCGTGTCCATTCTCCGTGCTGAGTAGATTGCTTTGTTTGTCCTCCCCAAAGATTAGTGTTTATACTCTCTTTATAAAAGAAAAAGCACTCCAAGCATGCGTTCAAACTGAAAACCCTCGTAGACCTGGCAGGCAGTACAATACGACTAACTGCAGCAGATACTTCAGTAGCCTATTTTCATAATCCCACAGGTAGCTGTTAAGAGCATTTTCTACTACTGGGAGAATATCTATCCCTCTGTTGAACTTCTTGTCAGCTCTCACTATATTTATGACCTTAATGGAGTTTCCAGTAATCATATCAAGATACAGCAGGCCCTGTGTATATCTGTATTTCAGAATTTCATTTTACATCTACTAGCACCTCATGGTGGTGTATATCAGGTATTTGGGTTGCATCTGTACTGGTAACACAGACCTTTCCCATATCCTCATAAATGTTCCTTCCTTGGTGGTTGATGTGGTGCTACTAAATTTAGACTAGCTTTGTAGTTGCATTTTGCTCCTTTAAATGAGATTATTCTCTTGGGCTAGATGGCATCTGCTACTGAAGTAGTACCTAGGGCAGAATTAGTAAATCAGCCATTTCAATGTGTTTTCCCAAAACCTGATGTGTTGAAGAGAATAGATTGACAAACTGGTAACTTCTCACTGGGGTTTATGGAAATTACGAAGTCAATTATGTAGTGTGGGAAAGCTGTATGGTGCAGCTTGTTTTCTTTTCCTTGTATAGTTTTTAAATACATTGTGACAGTTTTGAACTGGGAATAGGGTTTTAGAAGGAGGCACTTTGGTGCCACTGTGAGCACAAATCACACGGTGCTGAAGAACCAGATTGTAGAAAGAGGATTTCAGAA
This sequence comes from Merops nubicus, assembly GCF_000691845.1. Lineage (NCBI taxonomy): Eukaryota > Metazoa > Chordata > Aves > Coraciiformes > Meropidae > Merops > Merops nubicus. The sequence goes on along the minus strand of NW_008614155.1, from coordinate 190,079 downwards.
GCTGATAATAAAGGCTGTACTCGTTGGTGAGATAGGAATAACAAGTATGTTGCAAGTCAGATTACAATCTCTTTATTTCAAAACAAAAGTTATCTGGGATACATATTCTTATTTTGATCAATAAGCCAATCTAGTGAAATGTCAAAGTTTTTGGCCAGGAAGGACTAAGCCTTCACAATTAAACATCTGTTGCTGAAATCTGAGCCACTGGTCCCTCTGTTTAATCACTTGGTAAAGGAAAAGAGAAAGAAAATATTATCCTTGTTACTTATTTTACCAAATAACATTTTCCCATAGCTGCATCATTTTTTGCATGTCAGCCAGCAATTTGTAGGCTCAAAGAGGTGGGATGGGGGCCCTAATTATGGTGTTTTTGAAATATTCTATTAAAGCTCTATAAAAATAAAATTTTTGGTAGGATACAGCCTCACTGCATTGAACATCTGTTGTCCAGGAAGCATCATCTAAGGATTGGATGCAAAGCAGGTGTCACCTCATATTGTTCTCATCAGAGCTTGCTGATGAACCTTTTGTTCTGAACCTTTTTCCAGAGTAAATGGGAAAACGTTTCAAGAATATAATCCACTCTCCATTGGCTGTTCTCCATTGTTTTCCCCAGTTCTTAGGGAATTACAGGTCCTATCTTGCCTCTGCACTGCCATCGGCTGTGACTCCCAGGTCAGAGGACAGGGCAGAGGTACTGTCTTTGGTCTAGCTGCAAAAGGGGACATAAACCTCAAAGGCATCTTTGTCCTCGTTAATAACTCTTTATCAGATGTAGTTGCACTGCTTGAAGGAACTTAGTTCAGGTGAGTTGTAAATCCTGAAATCTTCAGTCTCATTATTCAGTCAGTCTCCCATAAAAGGTGAGGAAGCGTGTGGCAGTGAGTCTGATCCTAAAAAGGAGTAGAAATTCCCAAGCTGTGTGCTGAAACACAACACTTAGGAGAAAATTCTCCTGAAGAGCTGGCAAAGTCTCCTGGAAATTTTGATGATGAGGGAGGAGCACTGTTCTGTCGAAGAGTGCTTGTGCTTTCTTTAGAGTTTGATTTCTGCAGAGGACATAGATTTAACAATTTATTTTTTTTTGTTATTGAAATATAACCATAGAACCTGGGTGGGAGATTATTAGTCCACAAATGAAGATCAACACAAATACTGTCTTAAAATCTTTTTGCAGAGTTTAATCAGTACTTGTCAGCATGCAGTCATTGGACTGCTATGTGTAGTTAGACTCTCTCCCCGAGAGATGGTCTAGGCTTCACCACTCTCTGCCTGTCTCCTCCTGCTTGTTCCAAACCTGCTCTGTCACTAAAAGCAGGGCAGGAAATCAGGAGTGTGCTTCAGGTTACAGAGAATTGTATCTTTTTCTGCTCCTTGTTTACTTTTAACTGAGATTGGTTCCGTGATCCAATCCACTGCACAAGACCGTATTGACGCAGCCGGGGAGGTGACTGGACTTGGGCACTGTGACTGCTTAAGCCATCACTGTTGCTGAAAGAGGTGCTTAGCAAATTACAGCCTTGGCTACAAGACCTGAATATATTATGTCATGCTAGAGACTGTTGTGAAAACTTGGACTATGTACCCTGGGTAGCAGTGATCCCTGTTACGTGTAAAAGTCCTCTACTTCTTTTAAAAGAACTTGCGATGCTTTTGATGGGATAGAAGTAAAAATTAGAAGTTTTTTACTACCTTAAAGTACATTGTTACACTTTTAAAGATATGAATAGCAGTACTGACCTATTTTACTTAAAGATTTTGGGACTATAAAGTCAGGTGTGGGGTGTTGTTTATATATTTGTTTGGTTTTGTTTTTTAAAAAAAAAAAACAGTCTTTCTTTCTACTTTGTAGTTATTGGGCAATTGGCTTTCAGTTGTGTTCTTGGTGACTTGGCAGTGATATTATCATTTAAAGCTTTATGGATGAATTCTACATTTTTCTTGAAAATATCTGAAGTTTAAATGTGATAACGTCTAAACAGATGGATGTACTGGCTCTGTAATAAGGAGTTGTGATTGATAAAGTTTTCAACTTGAAGAGGTCTCGGAGTTACTTTTTCCAGAAAATGCATTAACTGGTGGCTGGGTTTAGATCTTGCGGTCAGTAATATCCAAGGAGACAACTATCATTCCAGGAACAGTGCTGTAGTGTTTTGAGATGGGCTGTGAAGAGTCTGTTGTTGTCCATTAAATCTCTTGGAGGTCACCAAATTAATTTCTTCTGGAGGAGTAGAAAAAAATGGGAAGTAGTTAGATTTTTAAACCTTTTAGTTTGAGGAATATTTTTAATTTCATTATTAAAATTGCAGTGATGAAAAATGCTGACATGATGTTGGTCCATACTAAATGGAAGTTGGCTGATTGTGCCCTGTGCTTGAAGAGGAAGTAGGGGCATGCTTTTTTAACTTCAAGAGCAGATCTATGCTGAATCTCAAATGATTAGACTCATATACATGAAAAGCACCTGGACATAGAAATAGCAATCATTTTATTCTGAAGATTTCCTAGCAAAAGTAAATGTAGTCTCATACCTACATTTTTATTAGAAAATTCAAGAAAGAAAATAAACCTTGTCTTTACCAGCTTCCAAGTCTCAGCATGGTCATGCTGGGCTTGATGCTCCTGATGGTGAGATTTATCATTAAAAGGTGATTTTTAAGTTGGTTATATGAGAGCTATCCTGCTGTATTCTGTAATATTAGTTTGCTTTTTAGTTACTTTCTCCCATTCGGAGTTCTGAACTTGAATTGCAAAGTACCAGTCCCAACTCTTGTTTACAGATAGCAGAGTTCAAGAATGAGGAAGTGGAGCAGTGTGTTCAGTATTGAAGGCATGTCTTAAAAGAAAAACAACACCACATTTTAAAAAACCTTCTCTTGCTTGGGGTTGAAAGATTGAGACGGTGCCTGGCACAAAGTATTGCTTGGGAGTAGCCTGTGGAGCAAGGGTATCACCACCACTACCCATCTTGTTCAGTATCACTCCATCCTCCCTGAAAAAGAGGTTGGGCAACTGATGGCTGCAAGTCATTAGTAAACTTATAATTGCTTTTCCTGTTCGTTAGGTGAAGGGGAAGACTGTAAGATATTTTAGGCCTACATTATAGTATATCTATGTAATATGAACACAATCTCATCAGCCAAGAGCTCATAGGGGCATCAGCTTCAAGTTCAGTATGCTGCTTTGCAGGCAAGCCCGAGAGGGCTGCAGCCATCGCTCCCTCGGAGCTGGGCTCTGCCTGGCTCAGCACTAGCACCCTGTGGGGGTGGGCTCCATGCCCCTCACACTGCAGAGAGACAGTGAGCTGTAGTTGCTTTGCTTCGGTCACACACTGAACTCCAATGTCTGAGCAGTGCTGGTGTTGTCGAAGCAGCATATTCTGTAGTAAGATAAAAGCACACAATTTGTTTTTCTTTTTTTTTTTTTTTTTTTTTTTTTTTTTGCTGCACACAAGAGGCTGTAGCAATTCCATGTGAGACGTGTAGGAGGATGGGGGAGAATCAACATTTGCCAAACAGAAAGGGATGAAATCTGGTGGAATAACAGAAACTTTCTGTCAAGCTACAAGAAAGGCAATAAATAATAAATAAAAAATGAAACCCCCAAACCCCGAAGAAATAGACAGGGGAGGAGGGGAGAAAGGATGCCACAGCATCTTTTTATAGTTAAAGTCAGTTCACCCAGATCAAGGAGTGTGCTCCTAGAGGCCATATGAGTTCTCTGAATAATGTGTTTCTAACTCTTCTGATTATTATGTTGCTCTTTTGTGTGTGTATGTGTAAATATAACAGGAATTTTCCAAAAGCACTCAGTCACTGAGGTGTGCAGGCTGTGCAGCAGCTTGGCAGTACGTGCTTTGGCAGGTCAGCAGGCAAGCACAGTACTGACATTAGAAAGTTTTCTTCTTTCTAAGCCCTGGAAAAAAAAATAACTTGGCTGGGGGGCCCAGGCACTGTAAAGGTGTCTGCAAAACATTACATAAACCATCTTTGGTTATAGTTCAGTTAGTTCATTTTTCACTGTGTTTAAGAATATGTTTATTCTTGCAAGGCTACGTGACATCATGCACTTAGTAGGGAGGTGTAAGACAGCAAAATAATGTACGAGGCTGGTTTTTCTGCTGACAGGGGGGTAAGCATTTTGTTGAGTGAAAGTGGAACAAAACCAGCTTTAAGGATGGTTGTTTTTTGTGTTTCACTAGAGGAGCTGTTAAAAGTCTAAATTACAGTTTACCTGATGGCTATTTGAGCATGGATGTAGCTGAGAAGTGTGTGTCAGTGGAGTATTCACAAGAGACCAACTGCAGGAGCTCAGAGGGCTATTTAATTCTTCTCCTTTTCCATTAGCCGATGAAGCAAAACGAGTGGGAGGTCTGTGAAGCCAGATCAGTGTTGATAAGGGAAAGCAGGGTTCCCAGTGCGAGGATTTAAAACCAGTCTTTAAGCACAGCGAGAAGCATCGCAAGAAGGTGTGACTGGGTGCTGGAGCCAGCAGTACTCGAGCTGGAAGCAAAACACACCTCTCTTGTGGTCTTGTGAGAGGGCAGAGAAGGAGAAGCAGTGCATTCCCACCATGTCCTGATGTCTGTCCTGGGCACAAGTCCAGATTCCTTCTGTAATTAATCCAGATTTGCTTTAGTCAAACAGGAGTTGGGCTCAGGATAGCGGTAACTGTGTGAAGAATCATGTCTCTGGGGTTGTAAGCGAGGCCAGGCTAATATCCAGACTTGTCTTATGACCTGGGATACTGTAAATCTGAAGGGCGGGCTTAGCAACAAGTGCAGTTGCATCTGGCTGCGTGGATCACAGCATTGCAGCTCCAGACTCCCCTCTTACAAAACAGGCAACTCAACAGCCCAAGGTTTTCATCTGTGTGTATCTGAGATAGAGTGATTGGGATGCGGATGTTTCTGGCACTGGTGAGTTGTTAGGAGAATAGTCTGATTTTTCTGAAGAGGCAGTCACACAGTGCTGTGAAGAGCTGGCTGGTGCGTGGTTTGGTGTGCAGCCCGTTTCCCTCTCTGAGGTGTCTTTGTTTCTGCTTAGTATTCTGCACACCGTGCTGAGACCTGGGTCTTGTTTAATCAGTTTGGTTCTGATTGCTTCCTTGTATCCATGGGTCGCATCTTGAATTCAGTGTTTTGCATTACAAATCTGCTCTCCAGAGATGGGCAGGATATATAGCTCCATCTGCCACATCCAGTTTTAGCCCTTTTTCACGGAGCCCTGTTAACAGGTGACATGCACAGCCCAACGAGATTCCAGCTAATTGTTGGTGTGTAATTAGGAAGATGAGTGCTGACTGGATCCTCTTCTGCAAGATGGAGGGACTGCTGCAGGCTGCAGAGGGATGGGGAGTGTTGGCCAGACCACCTGGTGCAGCTCCTGTGCTCACTCCATCCCAGGGCTTTGAGGGGTGGATGAGTCATGGGAGCTGGGTCATTTTCCTCTTGTGCCAGCTTCTAAATGCCAGAAGAGACATGGGGAAGTAGATCTCTCACAGGAGTATCATTTGTTCTCTTTTGTTCTGTGACATTTGGATGACAGCGTTTTTGAAATGACCATTTCTGCTATTATTACTGGGAGAAAGAGGTTAGTCTGAAATCAGCATGTGAAAGTGCTAATAAATACAGTGTTTATGTACCATCAGCGGATAGATGACCGTTGTGATTTCTTATCTCCTCGTTCTTCTGCTAAAGCCAAACCTCTGTTGCTACAGGATTAGAATAGATAACCTGTATATTTTTAGGCTTTTTTTAAGGTGGAAAAACTAGAATTCAAGTGGGTTTTGGCTTTTCTCCAAAGTGGTAGTATAAATTGTCATAATAAAACTAAAGGTTTAGTGGAATTTTAAGAAACAGAAGAATAAAATTAGTTGAGACTATGTTTGCAGGGTAGGTTTTTTTGTACGTTTTTATAGAAGCCTGGTAGCTGGACTAAGCTTCTGATGTTTTCAAAATAGCAGTATTTACTCTTCAGAGTTTCACAGTCAGTTTTTGTTTGTTTTGCTTTGCGAGTTTGGTTTTTGTTCTCACAAAATAGTGTCAGGGAAGTAGAGTGCTACTACTGCTTCTATAGTTGGGAGTGTAAGGTGTAGGAGTGGAGGTGCTGGGCAGGACCACAGGAATCCTTGTGCTTGGAGGCCAGGGTTGGAACTCCAGACCTTGCCTGGCTGCTGAGAGCACAGCCCCTCTGCTCTCCTGCCTCCACGGTAAAATCAAAGCACAGTGGGTGGTGGTGGAGCTGTTCAAAAGAAAATTGTCAATACATATTGTTATACATCTTATAGTCAATACATTGACTATAAAACACATGCACATTATCATTTTTATAGAAATATAAGTATGCAAATGTAAAACAGGCACAAACGATGTGCACACATATTCTTACATTATGCTTAAAAGTCCTTTGGAAAAACTCTCAGCAGGTCTGTACTGAAGCCCTATGAAAGATGTGAGATGTGCTTGCTGAGTAAAATCTGGCGGGGCACAGCAGCTGAGACTGCGGCTGCAAATCACAGCGAGGAGGATGTTTAACAGGAACTCTTTCACTGACCGGTCTCTCTTTTAGGGAACCTTTCCTGGGGTTTTCAGCGCTGTGATGCTGTCTCATAGCATGCATAAAACCTGGTATTGGAAGGAGATGCTGGTTTGTGTTTTGAATGCAGCAAGCAGGATAGTTTAAGTATGCGTTTTCTTTTGTGTACTTGATGACTTGGGCAGTTGAAACTAAAAGCTTCCCTTGAAACAATATGTTGAGAGATTAAAGTTTTGAACAAGGGCTCTGGCAGGTAGTTCTGAAACACAAGTGTGGTTTAAAGCTGTTTTCAAACAGCTGTAATGACAGTAACATCTTATATTGCTGTCAGAGAAAAACACAATTTCTTCCTCTGAGGGGACAGGGAAATAGCTGGTTAACAGCTAGAGACTTACCTCTTGAGATTCACATTTTTAGATGAAGTGCTAAGGGAAAAACGCATGGCTTTCTTATCAAGTACATATTGTAAGCTGTATTTCTGTTGGTTGCTTTGCTGCCAGGGTTAATGAGGTGACTAGAGGCCAAGTAGATGTAATGTATTCATAGGTAATGGTATTAAAAATGAAGCCTGAAAAGGCTGGCTGGCTGGGGGCCAGTCTTGGGTCCCCCGTTTCTCACTATTCAGCTGAGACATAAGCTGTGAAGAGGAGCATCTGTGAAAGATGGGAGGCGAGGCAAAAATATTTAAAGGTGTAGCTTAGTATTAACTTCCCAAACAACAGCAGGAATGTTTGGTAGTTTATTGGGGAGCACACTGCCTGGAAAGTTGCTGCAGCACAGGTAGCAGCCGTCTGCCAGGGAGGCACTTACTGCTCGCCTCCCCTGGCTCCTGGAAGCTGGTTTCTGACTTGACCCTGTGTTTCTGCTGGTCTCAGAGTTGTGCATAACACTTTCAGCAAAAAAAAAAAATACATTTATTGTAAAACTGGATATGGATTCTTACATAGAAATCTGATGCAAAGCATAAGTGGGGAGAATTTTATTGGTATTCATAAAAGTTCTTTTTAACGATGGTGAAGGATGAGAAGTACACTGTAGCAGATTTATGGTGTTTCATGAAAAAAAGCATGTATCTCGCCTTTTCTAAAAAGCCTTATGTTAAAGTGTTTGGCTTTTAAATTATTACTAAGGCTACATTGCTACCCTCTTTGTTTCTGAGGTGATGCTTTGTGTTTTTAATGTATGTTTTTATTTTGATTCATTCTAGTTTCACAGCTATGGTCTTAAGTAATCATTCTGAATAAAGCAAATCTGTTTTGGTTGCATCAACAGAGCATTTAATGTCCACACAACTGCTAATCGTTCTTCAACTGGTGCAATTAGAATAAAGCTCGGGCCAGAAGTGGTAGAAATAGGAGAGTCTGAAGCTGCTGTGCTCTCGTCTGCTCTTGGCTTATGTGCTACAGAGGTGATTCTAGTCTGCTCCTGAGCCGGGGCATATTTACTTCAGCTCAATTAAGCACCAGCCCTCTCAGTGCTTCACCTCCTACTGCAGTCAATGATCTAGCTTGATTTGGCTGGTCTGGAAGAAGACAGCCATGGTGTAAAGGTTGGGGTGTTTTTTCTTGCCGGTAGGTACTCATCACTGCTAAGTGCTTCCATTGATTACAGCAGCGTGAACGCAGCTGCAAACAACACGGTTGGGGGCTCCTAGGAGCGCGTGTGCTGCCGTTTACTGAGCCCTCACCTTCTTGCTTGAGGACTTTATTTTGAAACAAAAGTGGAAATGTCAGGCAAACATGTGCAAATGCTTGTTGCGATTGCTGTTTGGAGGGGCTACCCGCTGGCTCCTCATGGTGATTTTGCAACTCTATATGGACAGCATCCCTAGCACGCTCGCTTTGGCTGCTGTTGGGGTGTACTGGGACCAGTCTGCAGAAGCAGGGCAGGTACTGGCACAGCTGGGGTATCTTATGTGGGTGGGTGAGCGAATGCAGGTGCAGACTGTGCTGCGTTAGTTGTATGTGTGTCATGTCATGTTATCCCTAACTTTAAATGGCAGGTGAAAAGCTTCAGTTAATGCTCCTTTAATAATTAATTGATGTGAATAGGCACATCTTCCAGCCATTTTCGTTTTATATGGTATGATAGACTTTTGATTAATTACCCTAGTTTGTAGAGTTGTAATAGATTAGTGCCTTACTTAAGGGAAGGGGGGGGCTGTACTTTTCTTGTCACTGACCACGTACTTACTGATGGCTTGGTTGGGGGATGCAGCCAGCTGTGGTGTGCCCGTCCTCGGGGACACGCGGCTCCTCTGCCGTGCGGGCAGTGAGGTGCCGGCCTGGCTGGAGCAAACACCTGCCTCCCCTTTTACCTGTTGGGGCTGTACGCAACGCTGCAGCCGCTGCTGGATTAGAAATTCATTCTTAGTTAAGTTAGTAAACTCACTTGGAAGAGTTTATTTATACCCTTCTTTCTTGGCTACCTCGTGTTGAATTGAGATTGCAGATGACATCCCCTCAACTGTCTTGAAATGCTCTTGCATATTGGAAAATGTGTGAGGAGAGATAGCAAAGGTAGGGGAAATGCAGACATAGACAGTGATGTATGGAACCTCTGGGGCTAGACCTACTGTCAGTCAGACTGCCCATCTTGGCTTTCTGAAAATACTAGTTGCCTGGAATAGGGCGGGGCATGCTCTTAACAAGATCTTAAATGCTGCAGCAAGACCCCTTGGTGCTGCAGCTGTTTAACCTAAATAACAAGTGTGTATTTTTATTGAATTTAATATGAAAATGCATGATACAGTGGCCTCTAGGGCACTCTTGATACAATTTTCCATATAAAAATGGCTTTTCCCTCCTCAATTTGGTTGTTGGTTTTTTTTGTGAGTGGGCAGGTTATAGACAGCCCTTTCAAAATAATGTTGACCTGGGAGTGTTTGCAGATTGATCTTGTGACTCGATCCATCTCCTCTAGATATACCACTTGTCTGAGATAACTTGGCACTGCTTGGCATCCTTTCATCTACAGCTAGTGTACAGCCATCTCTGAGATACACCCATTCCTCTGAGAACACGGCAGAGTCAGAAGAAATCTTACAAGTGTGTTTCAAATGGGTTCTTTGATTGCTTTGTAAATGATGTTCCCTACAGGATAGGGTAAGAGAGCCTGGCCTCTGCAGGGCTGTTAAAAGGCTTCTGGGGTAGGAGTGATACAGATGCTTTCAGCAGGGGTTGTATCAAGCATTTGAGATGATCTTCTGGTAGCACCATGCTGGAGCTGGTCTGGTTCTGGCTGCTGTCATTTCTTCCCATTCTTTAGCTGCGTGATTTGAGATGAAAAGGTTTGTTATCTGATGCTTTCTCCAGAAGTTAATAAACTTAAAGGACATTTTTGATTCTCTCTGCCCCCCAGTATCAATTGCTGATCATGGAATGGTTCAGAAGACTTTGAATAGTTCAGTGTTCAAAGGCACTTGAATAAACTTTGGAGTTTAATAAACAAAAGATGGATGAGATGGTTTGCTGTTTTTCCCCGCACATTTGCCTAAGGCTTTCAGCTGTCCAGAAAAAATGACAAACTACATCAAACAGAACCAGTTATTGGTGGCAGAATTTTTAAAAAAATATAGCAAGAAGGCTGTTACTAAGATTTTTTTTCCTAGCTTCTGATACACTCTATTCGCCAAACAAAGGCCAAAAAATCCTGTTTGAAAAAGGGCTTTAAAAGCCTGTTAATAATCTATTTACAAAATCCCTTGAGATAGAAATCTTTCAATATTAATACTAATTGGAAATGCTTTAAACATTGAATATCTTTTAGCACGGTCTCCTGTAGTGGAATTTTGACCTTTTCATTGCCCCCTGAGCCCAGAATGTTAATGGTGGAAATTGCACATGAGACATGTGGAATGTCTGAGATAATTTACCAAATTCTGCAGGTCCTTTCTTGTGGACAAAAATATCTAAACTTGGACTTCAACTTGTAGAGGAGCTCAAATTACAATAGTTGTACATGGTGTGTGTCTTAACTCTCAGCTTGCTAGCAGTTTGGGAGACTGCTGGCTGCTCTGAAGCCTAGGAGGATATGGCTACGTGCGCTTACAAACTTGGTGTTAAGAAGGCTTGTAGTTAATCCAAAATACAAAAATGCTGCAGCAGCAGAATTGCTTCAAGCTCTTTTAAAAGTCCTTTCAAGTTAAGATGACATTGCTTTTGGTTTAATATAATGAATTCAACAAAGCAAGAAGGCACTAGCTATTCTGCTTGTTCCCACTCTCCAGTGAGGAAAGGGGGGCTTATAGGATTCTCGTTTGGCTGAATAAAGTTTGACTTGCATGTAGCGTGATAAATTCAAGTAGAATGCTTTCAAATATAAAGAGCCAAGTATCTGCAGCTTTTGGGCCTCCCGTAACTTGCAAGAAACTCTTTTGGACAGTTGATGGAAAAGGGTTTGGGGATGGTGGGCTTTCCCAGGACAGTTGGTCTGTTTGGAAAGAAGTAATTGGCTTTGCCTGGTTCATACAACAGGCTATCAGTAGTTATTCAGTCTTGATGTTAATGACGATTTCTGCCTACGAGTCTGCTGTGCCAGTAGTTTTGGTTGGCCTTCTGGTGCAGCCTCACTTTAGGCAGTGGTTTGATCAGCTTTTCCCCTTCCTATCTGCCCAGTGACGAAGGAAAATCCTGCTGGCTCCTCTTGCAGCGCTGATGCTGCTGGGCAGCAAAGGGTCTTGAGGAGGTCACAGGATGGTCACTTGCAGATTGGGTAGCAGTGCCCCTTACATTCCTGACTCTACGTTTCAGCCCCTGTGGAGCTCTCCTAATGCCTTTGCTCAGGAAGGGTTTCTGTCTTCCAGAGATGGTCACTTTGCTTCAGCTAGCAATATGAGTCTTACTGGGTTTTGACAAACACTGTCAAGGAAGATACGTACTCTTTATTTCATTTTGCATTTGTAAAAATTCCATCAGACAGTGGTGACTTCGTTAGGAGATGCCAGGTCACAGACACACTCCAGTTTGGGTGAAGGCATGTTGACTGGACTGCATAGTCTTCTGAAGCCTGTAAGTCTCAACCGAAGAGCAAGCCCAGAATACTTTTGCACAGAGATCTACATCCCCATGGCCCCTCTGGTGTAAGGCTTTAGTGGTTCTGCAGGTGGGAACAGGACAGAGTGCTGAGGAATCTGCAATGCCTGAAGCAGCCCTTGCTGCCGGTGCCCTCAGTGTGACGCAGAAGGTTAATCTGTCAGGAATTATCTCTGCGAGCTTGAAGGACAGAATAAGCTTTATTATGAACAGCAGTGCTTCATGAAGAGTAGGTATTAAAATTCCTTCATGTATTCTTTTTAAAAAGGCTGTAAACAAATTGTTGCTCTTAAACCACCTGTATGCATAAAACGTTTTCTGTTGCCAGCACCTCCCAAAGTTGGATTGCTGATATAGCCCTGACAGTGCCCTGGGTACTTTGTTCTGCTTAAAAAGCCTTTTGTTGATACTTTTCCAAATGTTTCCATGTCTTTAATGTTAGTTCAGAATATCTAATGCATTGTTCCTGCAGGCAGAGAGGATACCATCTGCATCAGGCAAGTTCCTGTTCTGTTGCCTCCTCTCCTACAGTGAGGAATGGCCTCTCTTTTTTCCTGGGAGATGTTTGAGATTCATCCTCACTAGAAGACAGGGAAAAAGTGATAATGGGAAAATCAGAAGACGGAGACATGAGTCTGTCACAAAGCCCTTTTCAGAAACTTTCTCTTCCTTCTTCTGAGTAGAAACTTACCTTGTACATGGCCTATGATTTAGGCTGATTTTTTTTTTTTTTTCCCCTCTCATGTTTCAACTCTCAAGGAACTTTTATTTTAAAAGGATGAAATATAAAAATAAAAATTTAAGCCCAACCTGTCAGCAAAGGATAATGTATTTTGAAATAAAGCCTCTGGGCTTTGAACCTTTGCCAGCTGACTCCTAAAAAGCTGTTGGTGGGATACTTCTCTGCTATAGCTACTTTTGAAACACTCAGCTGGATTCTTACCAGGTAGAAGGACGTGACTTACTAGCCATGGAGTGAAGGAGCAAGATTCTTCCAAGAAATTTCTGGGATAGCATCCAGGTCAGTGGGAAATCTCCTGGAGTTTCTGACCTGAAATCTGTGGTTCTGTCTGTAGTATCAGCCTTTCTCCTTCTAGTAAATGTTGGACATGTTTGAAGTGTTCCCCATGCTAAGATGAACTATTTTTTTTCAAGCAATAGGTGGGCTGTCTTTATTACAGAGAGTGTTGCGACTTCTGTTTTAAGAAGAGAAATTCCTTCATTGCTCGGTCCTCAACCCATCCCATTTTGGGGTCTTTGCTACCTCATGGGTAAGAGTACGTGCTTCTGCTTGAGCTGCTCCTACTTTCCCCACTAGTGACATAATGTTGGCGCATGTCACTTCAAATGAGCTTATACAGATGATGTGTATGGTGTGACAGGAACAGAGTTGCCCATTTGCTGACAAGGACCCAAAGGTACAGCAAGTCCTGTACTTGTTGGGTGGTATTCCCTACAGTTTCTAAAATGTAATGTTCTGATACAGGGAATTAGGGAATTAGTGTTTTCCAAAGACAGGTTAGCCTCCCTTCTGTAGGGTGCACACTATCAGCTCCTTTTGCAGAACTGTCCTGATTCTGCTTACTTTGGACTTAGACACCATAAAATAGCTTGTTAATTGTTGCTCATTTAGAATTGTAAGTAGATGTTACCAATTGAGTTCTGTAATACTACAATTAAAATGTTATTTTAAAAAATTGTGGGTTTTAATACTTCATACATTGGATAAAATTTAATTCAGAGCACACTGATTGCAAGCTCTGTGTATGTGTGTAGTTATTAAAATCCATGAGGATAAAACTAAAGGAGAGATCTCTCATAAAGAATGTATCAGTAAAAGCAACTGTGAACTTTGTATTGTGTTGCTGGGCAAGGTTTGAATGATCTAGAACCCATGCACTGACTAGACGTCGACCAACCAAGGAGATGAGCTCAAGCATCAGATCCCTTCCATCAGCAAAGGAGGAGAGTCGGGAGGGCTCTGGTTACTGTCCTGGGCTACAAAAAGAAAAGGGTCTCCCTGAGAAGAAGGTAGAGCTGAAACTGTTTGGGGCTTGCTTATTGCCTCTGTGAAATGCAGGGTGCCATGCACTGAGAAGAGCTCTTCAGCAAGTGGCAGCAGATGCCTTGGGCCTTAGAAAATCCATTATATTGAGTCATGTATTAGCAGATCAGGACTCTACCTTAGTTAATGCAATGCAGAGTGCCGTACTACTGCAAGTATGGTTTGGCAATTCAAGTTGATACAAAATAATTTGAGGGGGTAACTTTGTCCTACCCTTCTGTAGTCGGAATAAAGTATAGATCTGGCACAAACATGGTATTGTGTGCTTTAGCTGATTTGGTACAACTGCCCCTCTGTTCATGCCTGGCTAAGGTCCGCTTTAACTAATGGGCTGAGCACATGTCTAGAAGTGACGTACATAGAATGGTGGCCTTTGAGCAGACAAGCTTTCAAAGGGAATGTCATCAAAATCACTTTGATGCCTTAGTCTGCAGGTAAGAAAAAGCTGGGACATCTGGTGGCATGACATATCCAAAAGTAAATGCTTAAAGCCTGGAGAAAGTTCCTTGTGCATTGCTAAGGGCCTCAGAGCTGTTTCTTCCCAGCTGAGAAGTTTTTCTGCACTGCTGTTAATTTGATACGTTTGGATTTGATGAACAAGGTGCTGGATCTCTTGTCATTAGCCTCATGTCAGTATCAGCCATGCTTAGAGGAACACGTTTCTTTCCTTGGAGCTGTATTTAACCGGGTCCTGCTTAAACTTTCCTTTCCCCCCCCCCCCCGCCCCCCCCATCAAGTTACATAATGTCTTTCCCCTTTAAGATCTGTTTTTCTGCTGGAAGCTTTTTTTGCCTTTAGGATTTTACATTCTGGCAGCTAACAAAATTAAAATAGCTTTCCTCCTAAGTACTGTAAAATGTACATTGAATTTGATTTTGATGGCTCCAAGTATGCATTTCAGTACACTAATGTACGGATGGATTGGGAAAAACAGCTAGCAGTAATTTTCTTTCCTTAGGTTTTACTGAATGGTATTCCAAGAAGTGGCACATTATGTATTATCATCTTTGTTTTATTCAAGGTCATGTAAAGGTGATGGCCTGGAAGGAGGGAGTGGATAATTTCAATAGCAAAGCTAGGAAGTTGCTGCAGACAGCATATGGGATGTCTTATTTTTCAAAGGTCTTTCCATCTGCTATTGGCAGAAGTCTCCATTACAAAAGGGCAGTTTTCTGTGAGGTACTTCTGTTTCTTTTTCTTTTTTTTTACTTGATTTTTTTTCATTAGGATTCAGATTTATCTTGACTCAGGCCATTAGCATGGGACCATTCTCTTAGTAAAGAGAACACAGTTGTAAGATCTGACTGTGATACAGAGGAAATGCTCAAAGTTTTGGGAAGAAGGAATTTTAAAGATTGAATTATAAAAGTGAAAATCAAGCTACTGTCTTGTGGAAGCAGAATTGTTATAGTAATGTCTTTTGTTTTCTTCTGAATATCTTACTTAAGGTTGAATTGCAAAACTTGAAGCTCCTGGAGCCATAGGCTGTCATGGAGAAGAGTTACACTGAGGGCTGAAGAATATCCCCTATCTGTATGTCTGTGCCATGCTTGAGTGTAGAAATGCCAAAGCCATTGGAAGTAGCTGTATAGGTGCCATGCACTCAATTCCCTTGGATAGCAAAGCATGCCTTTTCTAGTAACTGAAAAAAAATGCTGGATATTGAGAGAAAAACCCACATATGTTTAGCATGGATTTTTATAGTGGACGAGGGTCTGTAAGTACAGGACCTCACAACATGCAGGGAGCAGCAAGAAATGTGCAGAGGTAATGATGTCGCCAACATACCCAAAAGCTGATGTTGTTTAATTTTGCTCTATGTTTTGGATTTATTTCTGAGACTGGGAGAAGCAATTGCTGAAGATACATTAAAATGTACAGAGTATTTTTAGCCTCCCACCTTTTCTCATCTTTCTAATCTGAAGCAGGTGAGGTTGTGCATCCTTGATAAGATGGCAGGCAGCATGGATCTTCAGCTACATCAAGCCTTCCTGTCTGCTGCCTCTAAGTCTTTAGCTCTTGTGTATGCTCTACGCATGTGAATTTACTTGCAGAACGCGTGCATGAAAACGTGAGCACAGAAACGGGTTTTGGCCTGTTTGACTCTGTGGGGTCCTGGGATTTGCTTTGTGGTGTGAAAGATGAAGATAGCTGGTCTGTCCAGAAAGAGTTGGATTTGCTGCAGCCTTGATGCGTCTGTTATCTCAGTCCCTCTAGCCAGGAAGTAACTAGGAAACTATTGCTTTGATCTGCCAAACAAAGGAGACTTGTAAAATATATTAATTGATTTTCTTCCATCAAACTGTTTTGAACATACAGCCTCAGATCTGAGCGAGACAAAATCAGATGTGTAGATGCTTTGTGTGTCTTACTGTACAGAATGTGATGCAAGAGGTCTGAATTTAATTTTTAGCCTGCAGTGCTACTGAAGGAGAGAAACTGTATTTTTTTGGACTGAGTCAGAGTTCAGACTGACTTTGCTACCATTAATGCAGGATTTCTTCATTTAGAATTTGGTTTCTTAATCTTCAAGAATCATTAGCTTATACCTAGGGCTTGATTTTTATTTACATTTCTTTAATATAGCTTGGGTACTATACTACCTCAGAAGGTGTTCTCTTTTGCCCAAGCAAAGCAAGGGGACCTCAGTAGAAGGGGAAAAAAAAAAAAAGGAGTAATCATCAATTCAGCATCTTATTACAATAAGCTTGATTGTATCTTGGTTCTTTTATAGGTTACAGAAACAGCTTTTATTTTTTATACAGAAGACAATTGCATGATATTTTGCTTTCATGCTTCCTGCTTACTAGTTGTGAAGGGAATTTCTGGGTGCTGTCGTCTGTGGTAAGAGCCAGATACCTCCAGAGCCAGAGGACTGCAGGATTCTGGGGGCATTGTGCATGGAGAGAATTCAGTTTAATAAAAGTAATAAACCCATTTACCCTACCGGGCTATGTTAACTACCTGCATATAAACTGAGCATACATAATGCTTGGGCAAAGGTTAGAGAAGCAGTTTGTAGGAAAGGCTAGCTCCAGAGCACACCAAAGCTGCAGCTATTCTTACTTTAGCCCTCAGTAACACACACAATAATGGGGTTCAAGCAGTGTCTGTTGTTAAGACAGTAATAACAACTATGATATAATTAACTTCAGAACCCTTTAGGAGAGAATAATTCCAAACTCTAGCATTGCAAACATTCATAGTTTCACAAGATGAGAATTACAGAAAGTTTAATTAGATATATAAACCCTCTAGTAGGGCATAAGTTGTCTGCTAAATGATGACGTTAGGAAGAAGCCAGCCCTGTGGCAGCTTGCTGCTGTCTTCTCCAGGAGAGTCTTTGTGCTGGCTGACCTGGGCTGGCCAGGAGTGGGATCCAGTCTGATGTAGTGGTTCTGCTCCTGTATGGGTAGCGACCGCACCAGAAATGATGGCAGCCAAGATGTGTTTGTGGACTTGGTGCTTCAGGGGTGCTTGGTGGACCTGTGGGGAAGGATTATCCTCTGTTAGCAGGACCAACATGACAGAAGCTGCGAGACAGTGGGTGGAGGTTTTGTCACCAGAACGTGCACACTTTGCAGTGCCTGGCTTAAAATAGCTCCAGACACAAGTAGTCGCTCAGCATTATTTAACCACCCATGTATTTGTCAAGCTGCTGCTGAGTCAGCAAGGTTAAAGTTGTTTATAGCATCTTCATGTATGTGCTCCTGAGTGGCCATGACTATGATGTGCATAGTGCATGAGTACTGTCATTGAGCTTAGAGGGGCCAAAAAGATGATCAAAATGTTGAGAATGATGCTGAACTTCAGAGAGGACAACTTAGCAGAAAGTGAACAAGTTACTCAAAGCATTCCTAAAATTAAAATGTGAGCAAATAAGAGTAGAAAAGGAGGGGGGAGGGAAGTGAGCAGTTCCTTGATGTGGTTTGAAACCGATAGCAGAACATGAGAAAGTAAGATGGGAAAAGCCATTAAATTAGCAAAGCTGGGGGTAATTCAAGCAAGCTAGATAGCAGGTTTGAGAAGGTGTTTGAGATGAAAACTTGGAAATCCTAATCCTAGGTATTAGTAGTAGAGTGTATAAGGTATAATAAGTATAAAAAGAAAATTGGAAGATCCATGGTGGACTTTGAAGAACTAGCAACTGTACATAGAAAATAATGTAGGCAAATCAGTGCCATTGTGTTATGTGAAAATTGGTCTTACTGGATAATGGGAGGTTAAAGACAACACTTAAGGAAGAGAAGGGTACTGTCAAAAAGGAAAGTTAGGACTTTGCATCATTTCTTAACTGCTAAAAAAGTTGTGAAGACTTGGTACTAGTATTGTGCCCAACATTTCTAAATATAAAAAATAAGTGAACTTCAGAAACTGAGGTCTTGGCAAAAGCAAATTTGGAATAAGTTATTTATCTGAAAAACATTAAGTGAGCAGACCCAAATAGTGTGCTATATTATGTGAAACATAACTTCCAGCAAGAATAAGGGTTTTTTAATGAAAAAGAGCCACTGTTTTTTTTCCTGAATAAAGTTCTTCACATAACCTGTGCTCTGGTGGAAGCAAAAATTAGTGAGAAAATAACGCAATGTCTGAAAGTTTGCATTCTCATAGCGTCAAACTTTGATGGATTCTGCACAGGAAAACCATTCCAGTAGTTGCTTGGAATGTCCAAGCCAGAGAATGGGCTTACAACTTGATCGGATTCCAGGAGGTCTCTGAAAAAATTTCAACGCTGAGGCAGCTAATGAAGCCAAGTAGATGTATCTAGAACTAGAGCATTCTTAGACAAAACTGCTTTAGTTTTGAATAAGGGTTGATTTAGGATTTAATTTGGTCTCAAGCCAGTAGACACCATGCAAATCCATAAAGGGAAGGAAGGACAGATTATCCCTCATCTGATGGATCATTTGCATTCTTGCTGTTTTGGTTAAAATTAATTTTGGTGCTCATTGGGTCTTATATCTGCACTGCTTTGCCTGTTCTGTCAGTGGGAGAGGTGCAGAACCAGCGTTGTTTGGCGTTGCTGGGGCCAGATGCAGGAACAGCAGTACCACAGCTGTCTGGAATGTAGCAGTCGGCTGCAGTGTGTTGGAAGCAGCAAGCCCAGAAGGACCATGTTTCTCAGCTCTCCCTCTCTTCAGTTTAAAACCCTCTGTTCCTCACCCCGAATTTGTCGAACTTTATGCCAAGGAGCGGCGTTTACAGGAGAGGATTTAGTATCTTGTGATTCTAATCTTTATGCTGTTTTCCATTGTGCTGAATGCAGCCTGTGAAGGCTTAATCATTTACATTAAGAATATATTGTTTTGTGTGTAGTAATTTGTACGGAATGCATGGGAATTCTTGCTTTGTGGAAGTGGCTGACTCATGAGCATTTTGCTCTGCATTAGTGAAGTTTGCTGATAGCTCACGAATAGCTGTATTTCTTTTTAATTTTTGTAGGATTTTCTACTGCCCTGGATCTTTAATCTGTGCATCTGGTTGCCCTGCTGGGCCTATTCTGTAAGTGTAAACCCCCTCTGTTGAAAGGGCAATATGCAATGGTTTAGTTCTTTTAAGAAGACTTTACAGCAGGCATTAAGATCCTATACACTTGGGCAGGGTGATCTACAGCAATCTGTATTTAGTGCTCCCTGTGAATGATGGCTAGGCTTGTGAGGCTCAAGGCTGATCTGTATTTTAACTGGATGTTTTGACTTATCACCGTAGTTATTTAATGGGGCCCTTCATAATCCTTGTTCCAGTGGAAAAAATCCCCCTTTTTATCTAGGATTGTCTGCAGGAAATAACACTTTCAAAAACTAATATCTTCAGAAGCAAATGTAGCCAGTAAGGCTGACAGGAGTATCCAAGCTGTGCTTGCATCCTGCTTTAAAGCTTCTCTCCCTTTGCTCCTCACTTTGGGTCAAGTCGTAGTTGTATGTTGAGGATCACAAAGGTCTGTAGCTGGACAAGCTCATTGCTAAAGTCTTCACACATGGGTGTTTTTTAATGCTTTTCCAAAATAAGGGAAATCTTTTTGAAGTACTTCTGAATCATTCTTGCTATTATATATATTTCCCCATACCAATCTGCCTCTGTTCAGATTATGTATTGGGTTTTATTTTTCTAGACTATGAGATATTTTGGGGTGCTTCTTATTGAGTTGTGTTTGTTTGTTTGTTGCTTTGTTTTGTGGTATATTTGTGGTTGTTTTTTTTTTGTTTTTTTGTTTGTTTGTTTGTTTGTTTGTTTGTTTGTTTGTTTGTTTGTTTGTTTGTTTGTTTGTTTGTTTGTTTGTTGCTTTGTTTTCTGGTATATTTGTGGTTGGTTTTTTTTTTTTTTTGTTTGTTTGTTTGTTTTTTTTTTTTCTCCTCACACCATTTTTAATTTACATCCAAACATTTTCTGGCTGAGGTCTGTTCTCTCTTCTGTGTTTCGTTTTTGTTGTTTTCTTTTTTAGAGAGTTTAGTGAGAGTATTCAGCATACATTTTCTTTTGCTCTGTCTCATTCCATTACTCATGGTTATATGCCTGTGGCTAATTATACTCCTCCACTCCTTTCTTGGTGTTTGTATCCTTCATGTACATGCAGATGGTTATCAAATCCCAATCTTGTTTAGCCAGTCTGTCTAGCACTTGTGACTCAACAGAGGTTTTTATCCTTCCTCATTCTTGAATTGCTTTGCTTATACTTTCTTTCCAGATGGTTTGAGAGTCTTCAAACTGATGCTCTAGGCCTGCTCACACCTGAGTCCTGGAGGTGATAACTTTGTACATATAGCAGTTGCTTTAGCTTTTGGCCTTTTTACTGTATTGCAAGTTCATACAAAGTTCCTCCCTGAATCTATGCTAGCACTGCCATCTTCATATATCTCCCCACTGACTCTCTCTAATACATTCCCTGCATGTGGGAGTTTGGAGTGAAATGAGACTCATTTTGTCTTTTTTGGCCATATTGCTGTACTCCCTAAGTCTCTTTATATTATATTTCTAACAGAAAAGCACAA
The DNA here is from genome assembly GCF_000691845.1 of Merops nubicus. Taxonomy (NCBI): domain Eukaryota; kingdom Metazoa; phylum Chordata; class Aves; order Coraciiformes; family Meropidae; genus Merops; species Merops nubicus. The sequence goes on along the minus strand of NW_008614155.1, from coordinate 169,450 downwards.
AGAAATCTATGCTAAAGGAATACTAATGTAGTGGAGTGAAACATTCAAAAGTCATTAACTTGTGTGTAACTGCTTCTGCAACTTTTAATGTGTGCGATATGATGGTCTTGAATTATATGGTGCATCATGGTTTTCCCCTTCCTCCTTCAGAACACAGATGAAGTGCTATATACAGAATGAAGCAGCTGAGCTGACGCCAGTTATTTTTCCTATTTTTTAATAGAATAAATAGCTGCCTCATTTCTCTGTGTGGCACATGCCCCCTTCTTGCTCTGTCAGTTCTTAATTACCATCCTTTGTGTGACACCTCAAAGTACTGGGGTTCCTGTGGAGCACCAGTTCCTTTCAGGGTATTTGTATGAAATAGAAAGTTGGGGACAGGTGTCCAGAAGAAAAATTTGTTTTGGTTATGTGTTGCACATGCAGTAGAGTTGGGAGAAGCTAATGCAGTTTTAGCCCCTTGTTGCCTGGGTGGCATCCAGGTGGTATCTTCTCTTCCGCATCCTGGGGCTCTTGTTGAGAATGTTTCATAAGTTTCCATCTTGAAAAGCAAACACAATTGTTTCAGGTTCCTTTGTGAAAAGATAGTTACGTCTCCAGGTCAGATAAGGACATTCGTTGCTCGTGTGCTGGGTTTATCTTCCTGCTCTCTAAGTTTCTAGAGAGTCTCTTAACCGTGTTTCGCAGCAAATGCAGTGTCAGTAATCACACACACAACTGAACCTGGCAGTTCTGTGGACATACCACGGGGGTTCCTGGAGGGAACATTTTTATGCTGACTTGTTAGATACTTTGAGATGCAAAGTAGCTTAAACTTAGAAAGTGATTTTAGTACAATATTTTTGTCCCTGGTTTGGGAAGGGCAGGATTATGCTGGGGATGCTGCTCTTCACTATGCTATTCATGGCAAGTGACCCACGTGACACTTGCTTCAGTTTAGCTTCCGGAAGAGTTCATAGAGGACATGAACTATTCAGTGCTGGTTTGAAATTCCTCTTCACTCTTTAAAGTTGACTGCCTTTTCTAATCTCTTTGCCATCTCCTGTGGGACATGCTTATTGCCAGAATTTCCTAGTACCGTATGAGCTGTTGGTATTCTTGGCTCTGTTTTGAATGAGTCCAGCTTTTTCTGCTTGTCTGAAAGAATCGAACCATGTAGGTTTCAAAAATGTTCTCAAGACTGCCTCTTTTCCATCCACCTGCCCCATGGCAGAATCAGCTATTTTTAAATGAAGTTTGCTATTTTTTGGTTGTGCTTCCCTGCTTTCTAATTTTCTGCCAAACTAGTAGTTCTAACATTGAGTTTGGCACAGAGGCAGGAGTTGTGCTTGCTGAACTCAAAGCTGTTTTTACAAAGCCATCTGGAGTGCTTAGCCTCAGCCTCCTTTTGGGTTACATGGTCTGGAGTTTATAATATTGCCAGGACCAGATGTAGAAGTGGTAATGAAAATGTATGTGTGTTTTTGAAAAACCTTCTACCGTGTCTTGGGCTCCCAAATGCAATACTAGTTGTAAGATGCTAGCCAAAGCAGTGAGATTAAAGGAGGCCTTCAAATGAAGGGACTTGAGGTCATCTGGTGCACAGGAGATAATTCCAGCAGCCTGAAGAGGCACGAGGTTGTTGGGGTTGAAGACACACTGAGAGTCTTAAGAGCATTATTTGGTTTGTTGCTGTTGGACTTGGATTTTACCAAAGCAATACTGACTCTGTATATGTTTTAGCTCATTACCAAAATTTACCAACATTTTCTGGTTTGTAGCTACTTTCTGTCTTAGACTGCCTTTCTACCCCAGGAAGGAAAAGCTTTAGCATTGGTTCATTGTTTCAGGACAGCTGTTTAAAGCTGTCAGAGTAACACTGCCCTTCAAAGGGTTAACTTGAGCTTCAGCTAACACCCTGTCACCTTGCCTTGATTACTGGGTTGTCATGTTGGGGAAGGCACCTCATTTCTGAAAAGGGGAGAGCTGAATGACTGGGAGAGGCTTTTCCCTATTTTGAATTTCAAAAGGGAATGACAGCTACTGTGTTTGATAAAATTTTAAACCATGCCGATTTAAAGGGCTTTAAATATTGAATGCAGACAACTTTTCCATAGGCAGAGCAGCTATGGAAAGAGGAAGTGTTGAAGTTTGATCCTGCTAAGGACCAGAGGTGCTCTATTAACTTTGGAGGGACAGAGCAGTCTTGCATAAGAAAATCTGGCTTTTCTACCAGATGGTAAATTATTATAGAGCACTAAACAGTTGAAAAAAGATCAAGTCTATAAAGCATCTGGTAGAGTCACTGTGACAATTCATCAGTTTTGCATGATGCAAGTAGTATGTATCTTGTGGGCTTGAGAGGAAAGTTATAGATCTGTCAAGCTTGAAACTGGAGAGAAGCTTGATCACATTTGCTGAAAGAAATAAATTGAGAGAGATTGAGATCTGTTCTTTAGTTGAGGTTTTTGCGTTCCTCAGAGTTGCTTCTGACTGAGGGCTGTGGAGGTACCATTCACATGACTTCTGAGCAATCTGCACTCAAGATACACCATTAGACCAGGCACTTTTGTTGTTAGTGGGAGTGAATGAAAGAGGGAGAGCTCTCGGAAACCTCTTCAACCCAAATCTGGTCTGATACATACCTAAAATATTTTCGGCACCACCTGTAAAATTTTTTCACTGTCCTAATCTGAGAGAATTTGACACACATCATTAATTTGACACAGTAATTTCAACCCTTGGTGTGGATTTTTTCCTCCAGGAAGAGTAGCCTCTTAAGATTCTGGCTGCAGTTAAGCCCAGATATAATGCTTCTTAAAGTGTGCTTCAGTGGGTTTGCTTCTCCAGACTGCACAAATTAGCACTGTACAAGCAGAATTTAGAGACATAATCTTCACTCTTAATCCCAGCACTTCTTTCCATTCCTGTGTGGGCCCTATCTGGAGAGCTCGCTAACACTGGGGAAACTGCTTTGGGACTGAATGGAGTTTCCCACTGGAATAGAGCTTATGCAGGTATAAAGATACAACTATCTGTATCTGTCTCTGCAGTGTAAGACCTGTTAACAGTGCTTTTAGTAATTCTTTGGTGAGAGATAAATGAGGATATGAAGGCTGGAGAGCAACAAAGAGAATTAAGTGTGCTGCTGGTACGAGGAGCTTCTCTTGCAGTATTCAAAATCTTGCTGCTGTGCTTACTTGGATTTATGCTTTCTCATTGAGATAATAAAAGCCGGATGAGATGATCAGTATTCTCTCTGCGTCTAGGTTAGAACTAGGTTATTTTGTAAAGTATTTTCAGATGTCTTGGCTGTAGAAGACATTGCATAAATAAAGATTTCTCTGTGTTGTGTGATGTTATAACATGTGAAAAGATTTACTGTGCAAATACAGTAACAGAATGGAGAAGAATCATGATCTGCTGTTTGTTAGTACAATGTGATGTAAATATTTGCCTAGGTAGATTCTCTTGAGATTTCTTGTGGATTCCTCAGCACTGTCATTGCTGGCATTCTTTGAGCACTACATTTTTGTCAGATGTAAATATGTTTGTAGCATGTGATACTTCCATCAAAAGCTCAGTGGTTCTCAGGGAAAAACAACAAAACAAACCCACAACCAAAAATAGCACACTTTCTCTTCCAAAAGCCCAGCAAAATGCAGAAATACCTTTGTTTAGAGCAGTCTTGAGCATGTTTGTTTCTTTTTTTCAAATGTGTTGTTTGTCTCTTTTATTCAATGTCTGCCAACACAAGTAAGAATGGTGGGTCATGCCACGTACAGCCTGTGCACTTGCAGATTCTTTGCTTCAAGGACACTCACGGGGACTGCTTGGGCTGGCATCTGCCAGCATGAGACTTTTTTTCACTCTTAGTGTTGTGTTGCCAGCTTTTGGTAACTCTTGCAGCTTAGTAAAGGGGTATCTCATCAATTTTTGAATTACTCTTAAGGTTGTGTTCAGATGCCCAGCACTGAAAGAGTGAGCCTCTGTCCCTCCTGAGCATTTTCACTTTGAGGGAATGGGACTTGCTAGCCTCTTTAAAATCTGTCTTAACAGGCAGACTTTGGACCTTCAGATGAAAGTAAAATGAGTCTTTTCTCATGAAAAGGTGAAGAATATAGGTATACAGAAAGTTGCATCCTATTTAACTACCTGTCTTTTTTGGTTGAGTTTCAAGGAATTTTCTGTGTTTCTATAACCAAGCAGATGCCCAAGTTAAGCCAATTTCCAAGATAATGTGCATTGTTTTGAGGAAGGAATAGCCAGTCCCCTATCCTTTTAGACAGTCCTCTCCATTTTTGCAAGATAGAAGCTCAGGTGTTTGCTTTGGGTAACGTGTCTGTTTATAGATACTTCACCTAATAACCTTCTACTGTGACTCTGGTAGCCCTGTGAACTGACAGCTAGTTAAATTCAGCTTCTGTTTCTCCTGCTTGGACCTGTCGAGACTTGTCTGGTGTACAGCAGCCCAGCTGGATGGGATAAGCTATGCTTAAAATGTATTTGGCTGTAAACAGCCCTACATATGCAATCAAGCATGTCTCTCTTGGGCAGATGGATAAGGATGAGTTACACGAGCTTAAGACTATTTCTTGTATTGCAACATGCAAGTTCAGAACTACTTGTTATGAACAAGAACAATTAAAGGATGTATTAATAGACTGTAATAGAGACCAGACAGGAAGATAAAACTTGGAGATGGGTGTCCATTTATGCCTCATGACCCTTGAAAACAGCTTGTTGGATTTGAGGACATCAATGTGGAGCTCTGCTGCTCAAGCAGGAAAGACAGTTAAATTTCCCTTTAAAAGTATCTGTAACTGCCTTTACAAAGTAATTTGACATATCAGCTTTTAATGTGTGTCACGTTTGACTGTATTCCTTTTCTTCTTCTCTTGGTTTGCAGGAGTGAGTCTGTGTCCGTAGCACTGGATGTACTGCCCACTTGCCTCAGACTGGAGGGGACTTGCTCTGCTTTGGAATATGGTGCCTAACGTCTGCCTCCCAGGACTCACTGTGCCAGCAGCCATCCTCTGCTGCTTCATGCTGCCTTTAGCAGGAGCAGACAGTAAGTAACATTCTGTTTTTGGAAAGCTTGAATATCTTGCAAAATTTATTTCAACAAATATTAAACATTCTTGGTTTGTAGGAAACTGAGGATTAAACCCCTACCGCTCCACCCCCTCTTATTTTCTAATGCGTGCAATGCAGGTGAACAGTATGTATGTGAAGGGTCACAAGCAGAACTAAAAAGGCTGACTATTTGTTCAAGTGCAGGAAGTCTCTCTAGTAGCTGGAAGATCAAAACCTGACAATTTGATTTCTACCAAGTACAGATGAGTAAAGAAAATTGAGGGTGGAAGAAGAGAGAAGTATTTGGGTCACAGTAATCCCTGTTACTTTATTTTCCTTGTTCTTTTATCAGCATTCATAATTTGTGTGGTATTAAGACATATTTCTTGAGTCAGCAGGTGATTGAGAGCTGTTGGGAAAAGGATGTGAGATTTTTTACTTCCTGGTGTAGCTCTCCTATATTTCAGCAGAATTGGAGTGAAACATTTCCTTGTGGTCATGCTTTAAGCTGTTGTGTCCATGCCTGTTGTCCTGAGAGTCTTACTGTGCTGCTGTGACTGGCTTTGATTAGCCCCATCCAAGCTAAAGAGAAAGTTGTGCACAAAGCACTGTTGTGGGCAGACAAGAGGAAGGAAACTTGGCTGGTGGTGAACTACTGAAAATACGTTCAAGTAGGAATTTCCCATTGAATGAGTTAAGCAAAGTGCAGGAAACAGTATATATCATATAGCCTTGGTTTTCATAACTCATTTGTATTTGCTTTTCTGTCCCCAAGTATTTTTTCATCCCCCTACCCTGATTTTTTTGAGTAACCAGTTTTTCAGCATCTGAAAGTCTGCACTTTCATTGTAGACCCTGGCAGTTGTGAATACTCTGTCTTTGAAAGTACCCAGGGTTCCTGGGATGCTTGAGTCAGAGCAGAGACATAACCGTGATGCGCCTCCTGAGCTGCCACCAGCCATCTGCTTCTCCTTACAGCTTAGGTAACCAGGCTTATAATTAGGATGTAGCTTTATGGAAGCTGAAGATCTTGATACATGTTGGTAGGAGCCTGTCTGAACGAAGAAAATAGATTGGGGGTCCTAAAGGTTCTTGATTGAATGGGGAGGAGTAAATTTAGAGAAGCTGGAGAGAAGAGTGAATGGAGGGATGTGAAGAAAGATACAAGTTCACTGTTTTTATTGTCACTAGGGATGACTTGAGCAGGGCAGTGGATGAGCATGAAGTCTGTATGAGTCTGAGCTGCCCAGCTGAACTGGGGGCAGCAGTTCTTTCCTTCCTTAGCTTTCTTCCCTGGCTTCTGGTGCTTCTGGAAGATGTTTATTCAGATCACTTCATGACTGCACAATGTAGCCCATTTTGGAGTCTGGCACAGAGAGGTGTATCGTTAATATTCTGAGGTGTATAAAAATTCCCCAAGGCTCATTGTGTTTATCCTGGCCCCTGAAAAGGAGCAAAACATCACTCCATCAAGTATGCAGAAGCTGGTGGAGCTTGAGATGTCCTAGGACAGTTCTTAGCCTGCAGATAACTTGCAGTAGATGTGGTTTCCTAATTTTGTGGAATACTTTGACACGCTTAAATTTAACAAAATTGGCTCTGTTTCACAGGCTCAGATGCAAATACTGGGTGTCTCAGATGTGGAACAGTTCTGTTTTGAGAAGGAAGCATATCTGTATGTATGCCTTTTTCTCTGGCGCAGACTGAGTCTGAATTACTTTTTCCTAATCTGGAAGGCAGGTCTGGAGGACGATGACCTTTTAACTGTCACAGCCACTATGGATTAACTGAGGCTTTCCTCGAATGGAGGCTTTCCTGGAATGGAAAGTCTTGCTCCATGTATTTAGCAATTTACAGCCTTTCTATTATCTTACCTCACTGAATCTTGCCACCAAGTCAGTGGCAGGGTGCTGTGTGAAGGGCCCTGCTCTGTGCCTGCGCAGGGGTGAAAAAGCCGTCTGCAGACCCTGCGTGGTTCGTGTCCTGCCGTCAGTGATGCAGACGGGTAAGATACAGTAGTGACTGTGGCACTGGGGAGTCCTAGCTCAGGACAACAGTGAAGGACAAGGGGAAGATATGGTAGCATAGGTACACGGGAGCTTACTGCAGAAGCTGGAGAGGGATGCTGTGAAAGGAGCACCCTGTATGCCACCCTCTTGTGAGTCCTCTAAGCATCCTATTGGCTCCAAAGTTTATTTACATGGATTCACGATATAATCCCTGGAATTCCTGTAGTCAGATCCTGAAATTGCTTTTTATAGGATCAGTGAGGGCAGGGCAGGAGAGCTGGGGAGGGGTGGTTTGTGCTGCATCCCTGGCAGCAGACTGCCCCATGGCTGGTGGGCAGGTGCTGGGGGAGCACCCGCAACCAGGGCTTCCCTACCCCTCCCGGCTGCGTTTGGAGCTGCTGTTGTCACAACACCTTTCAGCGTGGCTGCCGCAGCTCCCTGACAATTAGGCAGCTGGCAGATAGCTGGGTGGTAACGCCCAGATACAACAGACCGAGTGTGTATCCCTAGTGGAATTCGCACCAGGCATGCGCCCCGGCGCCCCTCCTGGGACTGCGCTCCCAGGAGCTGTGAATAATGTCAGTGCTGGGGAACTGAAGGGGCATCCAGAGGTTAAATGCAGAAGAGGAGCTCACTGGGTGCCTCCCTTGAGCAGAAAGGGAGCGGTGCTTTTGGGGTGCTCTGGTGGGGTGCTGGGAGGAGAAGGTTGAGCGGGAAGGGGCACATGTGCCTGAACGGCGGGCGCAAAAGCGCTACTTTTGCAAAAAACACTTTCAAATCCTCCCTGGCTTTTACAGACTGCAGGAAGAAATTATTAAATTTTCTCTGTGATCTGACTGTGTTTCTGTCAGGGTGACCCTAATTCCATTAAGAGCGGCTCGGAGCTGAATCAGATGGCTGTTCTACACTTTCTCCCTCAGCTTGCTTGTGTGCTTTTTTTATGCACTTTGTGCCTCCCTGTCTGTCAGCTTTTGATTGTGCATGGGAAAATGGCTTTGCAGATTTCATTTAATGCTCAGTTCAATTGCCAGCTAAAAGATGCTCTTTTCCAGCTTTTGGAAATATGTCATTTACTCTAATAATAAAAAAAAAAGAAAAAAATTCCCTCTGAAAACAAAACACAGAGAAAAGAGGAAAAAATCAATACCAACGTCAGAAGTCATCAACAATGTGTCTTGTTGTTGGCTTAGTTTTTTTTAAAAATTAGACTTTGTTTTTGAAGTCCTGGGCACACCTTCTATTAGCCAAAGGAAGAGACTAGGTGACCCATCAAGAGTCTTTTCTCACTGAAATACATCTTGGTTTGTCTTGCGCGGAATTTCAAAGGGCTTAAGGAAGAAAACCACTTCATAAGTGACCTTGTAGAAGGAAGGAACTAAGGCAGTATTAGGCCAACTACCTGTTAAGTGATACGTGGTAAACAAACAATTTGCACCTTTTGATTTCTAAAGATAGAACAAACTTGGCTTTTAGGAGGGTGAGGGAAGTTTGCAGCACTGAGCTGAGGCTTGTGAGGCTCTCACCACCTCAGGTGAACAAGGACCCTAAATCCAAAGTGTCCCAAGGCTGCCCTGCTCCTTCTAAGGATAGTTCCTTTATATCCAAATGGTATGTATCTCGCACAGATTTTTTATTTTTTTCCCCGTGTTTCTTGGATGCTAATTGGATTGAGGATACACATTAAAAAATAAAGCAGGAAGGTGAGATGTTGATAGTTGTGAAGATCTTGAAGAGTACCCGTGGCCTTTCTTGAGGGGCAGCTCCAGGCGAACTCTCCTTTGCCAGGGATTTTGCATTGCACCTGAAGTGCCATCTGGAGGTTTTGGACAGAGGAACGCTGGAGCATTTCATACAGCACTTGGCCTCCCCTTGTGCCCTAGCTCTGCTGCCTGCCATTACTGTTTTGTGTTCCTGGGACCCAGGAATAGTGTGGCAGGTGTGAACTCCCTTTTTCAGCTTTGCCTTCTTTGCTTCATAACCTGAGTGATGCCTCAACAACAGCTCGGCTCCCAAGAAGCTGCTGTGGGCTACCCTGCAGGGACAGACTTGCTGTTGTGCAAGTCTGGAAAACAGGCACTTTGCAGAGCTAGGCAGCAGGGCCTCATCCCAAAAGCTGGACCTGGGGCTTCTCTGCTGGTGCCTTGCATCTGTTTCTGCTTTCTGGTTTCTTGTTTGCCTGTCTGTCCCCAAACACTGCATGTAGTGATTAGGTGTAATTAGTACGATTGGATCCAGGTCCTGCAGCACAGATAAATACTAATTTTCTGCAGTGCTACCTGGACTAGCTTGACAGATTCCATCGGTGAAAAGTACATGTAAAATATTGTGTAGGAAAACCCCCTGTACCTGAGACATTGGAGTTGCATCACTAAAAGACAGGTTGAAATATTAACCACAGTTATTGTGCAGCTTTATTTTTGATGTCCTTACTCATCATATACACATTTCAGTACAAATGGATTCTGTACTTTTCCATAAAATATCTAAATGCTGCCTGATTGTAACTGAAATGTTGCAGGCATAGAGGTGGGAGGGATACTGTGAGAGCAAACAGCATGTATAGAGTAGACAGTAGATCTTTTTCTGCATTTATAGCCATGCCTCTTTCATCTCTAGCACTTGCAAGAGTCATGTGAATTTGTGTAACTACCTACAACAGGTGACAGCATTGTCATTTGTCTCTTTTATTTATTGTCAAAGCCAATGTCATTCATCAATCAACATCAGCTGCTAGGTCAAAGGTCTCCCTAGCCCCAAATCCCTCATCCAGCAATGGTCAGTACAAAAGACCTATGGAGGATATAGAGATAGAATGTCTGGGCTGGAAGGGACCTCCAAAGGTCATCTAGTCCAAATCTGTTCCTGGTGTCTTTTAGTCTTCAGTGAGTGCTGGCTTCTGAGCCCAGAGAGCTGTTGTAGTAACTTCAGACAGGCTTACTCTGGGTTTAGCCCTTTGGCATCTCTGAGCATGTTTTCAGTCTTCATGGAGATCCTGAGGTCAGTGGTTTGTGTCAAGACTAGAGTGTAGGTTCTGACTTCTGCTTCTACACCGTGGCTCCTCATTTAACTTACTCTCCTGTTTCTTACTCCTCATTTAACTGCTGCTCTGCAGGTCTAAGCAGTCTCACTTGCCCTTTGCATCATTCAGACTCGGCTATGTAGCCAGTTACTCTCTTGCTTTCTCGAGGGAGTTCCCACGTTTAAATGTCCATGTAAGTTATCCAGCACAGGGGCAAATGTTGAGGGGGTGTTATATTAAATATATGCACTTTAAAAGAGAGTGTGCTTATTGGGTTGGTAAAACTACCTGCTTCAAATTTTATCTCCAGTGTAGATTCCTAGATTTTGAGGCCAGAAATCAGATCAGCAGAAATCTTCTGCTCTGACCTGCATAGCACAGGCTGTATAATTTCAGCTAGTAATTTCTGCATCTACTTTTAACAGCTGTGGATGAGCTCACAGATAGCTTTTAGGAGGCATCAAATCATGATTTGAAGACTAAATGGTAGAGAATTTACCCATATCCTATGTGATCTGTAAAAATGGCAAGTAATCATTACTTGTACAAATCTGTATTTATTTCAGGCGTCATTTATGAGTTTTTTTTTGTTCTGACACTGGATGTTTTAACCTGTCAGCTAGGCTGGAGGCTCCTGCTATTTAATGCAATCTACCCAAGAAGCAAGATAGAGCGTAGGAGTTATACAAGCTGAAAGTTTGTCCTTTTTGTTGTAGAGAAATGAGTTGGTCTTGATTTTTTTATTTTATTTTTTTTTACTCAGGGGTAATTTTCATAGTTACTGATATTTTAGACTTCTCAGTATGTGTGTGTTTGTTGTTTTTTGGTTTTTTTTTTGTTTGGGTTTTTAAATCAAGGGACCAGGGCCAGGAAGAGAAGCGGCACTTCAGCCCCTTCACCCATAGCATTGAGCTGGGAACATGGTGCTCCACAATGGCCTTGAGTCCCTTTCTGAGCCTCTGATTCCTGGGATGCAGACTCCTTTTTCATCAGTATGACTTGAGTTTGTGCTCATGAATATCTGCCCTTAAGTACATTAAACTGCGTTTTTCTGGATCCCAGCTCATTCAGTGATCCAAGTAATTCTGTACAGGTCATCTTCCTTTGCTGCTCCTAACTGAATACCAGTTTTTCTAAAGCTCACCCTTTACTTTTTGAATGTAGTTGCAGGTCTGTTGCATTTATTCCCAGATGTTAATCAGTTTTGACAATTCACAAAGGCTGCTGTGAGTATTTTAATAAGATATTTGAAATGCCCTACAGTAGTGATGGTGACATTCTTAGCAAGTGAAAGGGAGTGCCAGGAAACTGATAAAATAATATGGTTTGTCTGCTGCTGCTTGCTACAAGAAGTACTGACGTCAGATGGGGGAAAAGTATGAGGTCTGCTGGAACTTTCAGTGTTTCAGCTGAGCAGATGTAAAAAGCAATGAAGTGGTAATAGGGGTGATTTTTTTTTCGTTTCTTTGATTATCCGTTCATTATACTGGTGCTTCAGAATGATGCTGTAATATAAGGTGATCAAGCTCATTTCTGTGAACAACCAAGAGTATGAAATTTGTTTGCTCAAAACGATAGTTGGTCGTTTTTAATGGTGAACATATTTGGCTTAAGAAGGAGGAGGAAAAAAAGCGCATCTGTTCATGGATGCTTTTCCTCTGGTAAGATGTCTATCTTTATGTTGGTAGCTGAAAAGCAGTGGTGTACTTTTAATTGAATGCTGTATTTAGCCCCTTGTGAGAAACAGTGCTTTGTCTGTGCCAAAGACAAATCTCATTTGTGCTGTTTGTGCGAAAATATCGTAGGGTACTTAGTGGAAGTTTTAAGTCATAGAAATGTCTTTTGCCTTGCACACTTTACTGACATATGACTACTAAATTCAACCCAAGCATATTTTATAGTGGACAATGACTTTACGTTTGTATATGAATTGCAGCATTCAAATGTTAGACCTTGCCTTGAATGTCAGTTACGTTTCTCTGATGCCCCATAATAATAAGCCTTAATAATAAGGGCAGTCATATGGTGTTAAAAAGAAATAATTACAGAATATATTCTATTTCCTATTCTATGGGCTGGAATGAACTTGCAGTCTTGCTTTGCTTTTCAGATGATCCTTTGCTGTCTGTATTATTTACTGTTTAAATTTTTGTTTTGATAAAAGCTCTTGCAAGTTAGTTGCCACCTAGGGTAGAGAAGACAATGACTTTTGAGCCTCTGTACTTAAATATCAGAGTGCAGAATACCTATGTATTTTCTTTGGATTTGTTTTTAGCTGAATTCACTTCAGCTATTAATGCAACTGTTGTGTTACTTCTGTTAAACACTGTTTTGTAATAGGCATTTTAAAGAGGACAGAAAATGTTCAGTAGCTTTCCTTATGTAGGCCTTCTACCCCTGAACAACTCCACCTTTACTATAGGTATATTGTACTTATACAGTGGGTATACTCTACAGTATTTAACTTACAAGAGTAAAGATTCATTGGAAGAAATGAATGATGAGTGAGGAAAATCCTGTGAAATACCAAAACCAGTTAAAATACTGATATGATGAAGATGACTGTATTTTAATCCTATTTAGCATCAAAGAGAAGCTTTCAGTAGTTTCAGGATTCAAGAAAACCTTTAGAGAAGTAAACTTATCTTGTACATTCACCATAGTTTGATTTATAGGACATTAAATAAATGGGGCAGGATATACTAGCAGGGGGGAATCAGTAAAATTTGCAGAGGAAAACAGAGAAAACACTTTCATGTTCTCATTTAAAGGACTGGAATGCCTTGTTCTGGCAGCATTCTCATTTTTGGCTTGCTGACTACAAAGAGTTTAGTATGGCTTTCGGGAGGATGATGAAGGTAGTCCAAGAGCTGGAAAGACTTCCTTAGCTCTTGTATGGTGTAACAGGTAATGGTCCTGGCTGCTGATTTCTTTTTTATACATGCTGTATTTAGACTTCCAACATACTTTTTTATGCTCCATTACACACAATTTATCAGGGGTTACACAAAGTTCTTCAGTTATAACCTGTTGTTTTCAGCTTTTTACGAGTTTGTTGCATGGCTGAAATGTGCCCTTTTTGGTCTTCAGCCAAAGTTCGGGTTGTGGGGGTGTATTTTATGAGTTGGACATTTGGTTTTTGCATCTTCTGCAAAAACTGTCTTTGAATGCTCTTAAAAACAAAGAGAGAAGAAAAATTCTTTTCTACCCTATAAAACTGTGGTGTTATTCTCGTAGGTCTTGAGTCTAAAATGTCTGTGAAAACATTTGATGTTACTACAGATGTGCTTCAACAATCAAGACAAAATGGAACTTGATTTGTGGGAGTGACCCACAGAAAAATAAGCTGCTGAATAATATAAAGGGGATTTCATGCTAAATCATTAAGTGCATATGAGTGAAAGGATGCTGTCTGAGCTTCTGTGTAACTAAATTGGCTGTATATTCTTTCTGTGATGTAGAGCTGCTCTCATCTCTGCCTTCTGAAGACCCAGAGGTGCACAGCAGAGGCAGTTCTCCAGATCCTACAGTTCATAGCCTGCAACATGAGCAGAGAGAATTAATTCACATCAACATCATGGAGTTTCTTCTAGTGCATTTGTCTATTTCTTGAGGCAATTGTGCAAATAGAGGGTTTTCTTTGTTAAAGTTGCTCTGTGGTTGTCCTGGGGGCCACAAAGGTTTGGACATATCTTTCTTGACAATGCCTGTTGAACCTTGATTCTGCCTTAGTAAATGCTTGAAACATTTAACATATTTTACTGCCCAAGTTTGTTTGTTTGTTTGTTTTCTCAAATGCCAAGGTATTCCTCTCTTCCTATGGCTGTGGAATTATATGCCTTTGTTTTAGGAGCATAGTATTATTTTGGGTTTTTTCACATGTTAAGACAAAATCCCTGGGAATATGTATTGTTCAGTCAGCATGTATGCACTGCTCAATGTCTTTTCAATTAGACATGCAGCCTTCTGCTGAGGATAAAGCATTTTTTTTCTCAGGCAAATTTAGCTAGCGTTTCTGGAATCGTCTTTAATGTGTAGTATGTTGTGTGACAAGTTTCCTGTCTAATTTTGAGGAATTTAGGAAACTCCATTTAACATGTAAAGAGTAGTATGCAGTACACCACATGGTGTTTTCTAGCTTTATGTCAAATTTCAGAAAAGACTATGGATTATTTTGTGTTATAATAATTGCTGGACTTTTCTCAAGCTCAAGGGCCATTTATCCAAAAATTGCCCCAACGTAAGCCTGTACTCTCACTTTTTCTCATCCCACCCAAATGTGTTCCCGTTTCCTGTATAAAATTAGAAATTGTTGTAAGAAGCTGGACTTCTATTACGGCTTCTGTAAAACATTACTAATTGCAGCAACTCTAAATATTGTTATATCCACATGGGCCAGGGAATAAAATGTCCAACCTAGATTTGTCAAGGTCAGATCAATCCAATTTCCTTTAATAACAGGATAATAGGCTTTGTGAATGGAGAAGCAGTAGATGTCATTTATCTTTAGTAAAGCTTTCATTGCTCCCTCATGAGACTTTTTCTTGTGAAACATCTGCTCATGGGGTGGGTATTTGGCAGTTTGGTAGCATTCAGCATTTGCAGTAATGATCTCTTTGATAGAATAGAGAACATGCTTATTAAATTTGCAGGGAACAACAAGCTGGGAAGAGCTGCAAGCATGTTGAAGGACACCCTTAGAATTCAAAATGGTCTTTACAAATCGGAGAACGTGTCTGAAAGGATGCATGTTAATGAGGAGAAATGTGGATAGATGTTTGAAAATAGGAGTACAGCTACATAAATACAAAATGAGAGACAACTTCCTAGACAGCTGGTAGACAGAAAAGGTCTTGCCTCGCTAAAGGAGTGAACACCATGCTGGTTTGAGACAGACAAACATCACAGTGATATGCAGAAATGAGGAGTACTATCTTGAAGACACATTAGATAGTCTTTCTTCTCTGCTCATATTGATAAGGCCTCCAATGAAACAACATCTCATCTTAAGCATCCCACTGCCAGAGTAGAAGGGCTAACTTAGGAGAAGTCAGTCAAGTCCAGTGCTTGGAGAAGAAATAATGTGCTTTAGCTGCAACTAGGAAGGTTAGGTCAGGCACTGAGCAATGCTTGCTGACATGAAGGATTGTTGAGCACTGAATTGAATTTCTGGAACCTCATATACAAACAGAAAGAGTTCCCTCATACAGGTTTTGAATTGCCAGTGTTATTTCTTAAATTGAATGCTTCTTTGTCTTCATTTATGAACCAGGAAAGTACAGGTTCCCAGTCTGTGTTCTCTAGGTTGCCTGGTACTCTGATATTTTTATCCTGTCCTTTTCATCCTCCTCTCAAGTGACAATTGTTCTCGTCCATCTAACTTTGTGTGAAAGTGTTTTCCAGGCCCTTAGTCGTCCTCAGTGTCCTTCTCTTTCTAGCTCTCCTCAAAAGTTGCTGATGGGGAGAATAAAGTAGAGACTATACCATTAACAAAATGAGACTAAAAAATATCCTGTGTATGTGGTTTCCTCATGAACCCTCAGAGGTTTGCTATCTTTTTTGCCTGTATCTGGTGCAGTGACTAAAGGTCTTTCAGCTGCCTGTTACAATATGCAGTTCATCTTCTGAAGCCATAGGATTAATTCAGCTCTGCACGTTGTAACAGTTAGTTCTGGGCTTGTTTCTTTCTCTCTGTATATATTATGTACTTATCTGTAGGTAGTTGTCTGCTCTGAGACCCACATTTTTGACACACAAAAGCCTATCTCTGTCATAGCACCAAATGTGTCTGCTGTTCGGCAGTGGTTGTCAAGTATTTCTAATGACGCTGTTCTGATTGTGCCAGACTCTATAACACAGCACATACTGGAGCAGAGCAGGTTGGAGGATCTACCTGTTGGACCACTCCAGGAGAGTGAACGTCTTCCATTGGTTAGTCTTCTTCTGAGCAGCTATGCATCATCCCGTGAACGGGGTCCCAAGACTGTATGAGATGGGAGTGTCTCATGCTTCACGTTAAAAGATTATGGTTAATTCATTGCATATTGTTTTGGTTAAGAAAAAGCTATTTGCCCACTTGAACATTTTGAGAGTTTCACAGAAGAGTAATGTACTTCTTGGAAAGATTTTCGAAAAACAGATCAGAAGCAATTTGTCTTTTTAATGAATTGATTTAAATCAAGATGCAAGCCATTACATGAGTTCCTGGATTCTGGAAAATCTAGCCGTTAATGTTGGGGTGTTTTTTGCAGATTTTGGCTTCGAACTGCAATTATTTTTCACAAGACCAAGAATGAGTCTGTTGCCTGTTACAAATAATAGAGTATGGTAATATCACAGCTATATATGCAAACTCTGCAGAGTGGCAGTGCAGCTGCTAAGCATTACATTTTTAAAATATGTACAATATGTTGTCAAGAGATTTCAAACCAAGAACATTATATGGTTTGTTTCTGCGTGAGGGTGTTTTGCAGTGAAATTTAATGATGAACTGTTATATATTTTGACCTTTAAAATTTTTTTCTGAGGCTTTGCACTTTCTAGTGAATTGGGAAGATTCTCAAATTATGATGTGGAATCCTAATGGCCACCCTGACATTTCCTAGGCCTGACTGGATACCTGGGCTTGATTAGTTTTCTGTTGTGCCCACTCTGGCAAGCTGGAGAGGCTCACACACTGCAGCTGAGCTTTCTTGAAAGTGATTGCACTGTAAACCCTGTTTCAATTAAAAGGTGATGCTGTTCTGGTAATGGAAAGTTGGTTTATTGTTTCTTTCCCCTGATATGCATGCAAGTGGAAGTGTTGTAGGAAAGCATTATCGCTGTTGTTTCTGTAGTTTATTCTTATCTTCCATCAGTCTTCATATACAAAAAAAGTGAGAAATGTAGCCTGCCCAGCTGTCTGAGGGTGAATGTGAATCAGCAAGATAAACCTTCAGTGAATGTAATGGGCCTGACTACAGATGATTCTTCAGTGCTTCGCTACTGCCCTGTAGCCTGTATTGTGTGTTGAACCACAGGCAGAAGGAGAAAACAGGTGGAAATACAGCAAAGAACCCATGGCAGCCCATAGTTTTGATGCAGAGAAGGGGATGATGCATGCTCAGGCCATCTTTGTCTCCTCTTCTCCTAACTATGGAGCAGAGAAGTCAGAGAAAACAAGAGAAAGTAAGAAATGAGTAAATGTGAAGAACGTAGTCCATTTAAGTTTTCTGCCCCTCGCCAGGAAAATACTAGAACAGGCTCTGGAGTCCTGCTACTTAAGAGAAGATGCAGACAAGCGCTCTTCCAAAATACTAGTGGCAGTCTGAGTAAGACTGGTGCTCCTGAGCAGCTCCTCAGGTGTTTGTGTTCCATTTCTCTACCTGCAAAAAAAACCCGCCAATGTTAGCAGATCACTGATTGTGTCTGTGCCGACAGAGGGTCCCAGAGCTGATTTATAGCACTTGTTCAGCTTTCAGCGAGCAGCAAATGCGTTGCTTAATTATTCATGGCAGATGTATTATTGCAGGAAATTAAGACATCAAGGAAACAAGTAAAAACTATTACTGAATAGAGCTATAAACAAGATAAGGTGGAAGGAGATGCAGGAGGACAACGCTGACATGGTAAAAGAACCCTTGTGTTCAGAAATGTTTCACACCTTCTGAAAATAACTGGTTAAATTCCCAAATCTTTAAGTGATCGTTCATAGTATGTAATTAAATATCCTATTAGCTAACAAGTTGGGTTTAATTTGTTACATTTGTGATCTAAATTACCACATTTGTGAATGTGTGAAACTTTCTTGTGGCTTCTTTCAGTGTATCTACTTATGTAAACTCACAGTTCTTTGACTTTCCTCAAAAGATTTGGCATTTAACTCACGCACAAAGGTTAGGTCAACCCTTTGCTTTCCGTACCAAAGAAATTGGTTTTTGGGCCCTGGGCTACCATTCTTTCTGGAGCAATGGTGTAGGATGCTGCTACGAAGAGCAGGACTCGAGTCTGAGCTGCTGGCACTGGATATCGGTTGTTGCCCAGCTCTCTTTGAGATGACCAGGTTGGATGGGGCTTTGAGCACCCTGATCCTAGTGGGAGGTGTCCCTGCCAATGGCAGAGAGTTTGAAACTTGATGATCTTCAAGGTCCCTTCCAACCCAAACCATTCTATGATTTATTCAAAGATTTGTTCATGCGTGTTGGTGACCTCTGCCACAAACCTGTCCTCCAGTCTGCGTCTAGTGCCCCATACTCACACAGAGACCAGAGCTGTTGGCTTTGAAGAACACCAGCACCACCTTCTCATCAGGTGGCACTGGGTGCTGTCTTGCTGTTTGACTGCTCTCCTCTATGCATGGATGGAGTTTCTGATTCATTGTTGATGCAGGTTCCCATTAGCTTTATATTTTGCAGATTTCATGACAATTTGTCAAATATGTAGTCAGTAACTGACAAAAACTTATTGAGAAGGAAGTGATTTAAACCAAACCCTTTCAAATTCTCTTTTTAGAGTAGAATTGTTAGCTTTATTAAAGAAATTACAGGGAGCATCTCTTAAGTTTGTGTGTAACCTCAGGCTTCCAAGAGTTTCCATTTCATTACTGTTCATAAGCTCATTATTTTTGTACATCTATAGTAATTTTGGAGCCCTTTACTTTATAACTTCAATTATATAGTTCGAAATGTAATGCTACTAGAAATCCTGTTACAGAGGACTCTGAACAATTTTAAGGCAAGCATACTGATGATTCAGCATCATATCACAGAGAGTGTCCCCTTTCATAGGGTTACTCTTTGAAATGTCTTTTTTTGTGGCACAGGTATATAGAATGTCAAAAATTCAGAATTCGTCTCTATTCATAGTCTTTCAAATTCAGTGATAAAATATCTGTTCCTGTGATGGGAGGTGTTGGAGTCCATTTCCAAACTTAGACTGTACAAATATGGGAGATGGGAGAAAAATATTCTTTAACATGTTCTGAAAGGTTTAGTCTCCCAAATCTCGCAAGTATGGTGTATGTGCAGCACATATATGAATATAACACAAGAATTGGGTAAAAAAGAGACCTTGTAAGAATCTGATAGTAAACCATAAACACTGAAGAACATGTTCCAAATTGTGTTTAGTGAAAGCTTACTGTTCTGTACACGTACATCTCGGGATTGGCCAAACAGAGCTTTGCTTGCAGACCTAATCAATTGCTTCTCAAGATGTTTAGCTTTTTTAATTACTCTTGTCAAAGTGAAAATTATGTGAAAGGACTTGACTGTGCAATTACTTGCTGAACGTTTTCTGCAGCAATAGTGGGAAGACAATACCAAGTCCCAGAATAGCAGTAGATACAACCATAGGAACAAATTTGCTTCAGCAAAGAAAGAGATATTCTAGTAACTAATCTGAATGGAAGATAATTTATTTTTTAAATATGCATGTATTCACAGATGCAAGCCGAAAAGGCTGTTTGTGATAGAAATGCCTGTCCCCAGCTGAATGCCAGGTTAGTTATCACTTGCTGATTTCCCTCTGACTTGAGGGTCCTGCTCTCCATAAGCGGAGGCTGCTGCTCTGCCTGCAGTCAGGGCTGAGCATGTCGTAAGAGGTGCCAACGCTTTGACCTCTGCACTGCCAGGGACGGTGTGCGTTTGGCTAAATTTTAGGAAAAAAGCTTCTTCCTCTTTCCTGCAGTGCAGCCATGGGAGAGCGCAGAGTGGGTTCCTTCTGTGGGCTGCAAGATCCTGGTTAGTGTTCATTCAGTGATCTATAGATCATCTGCTCAGACAAATTATCTCTCTCAACAGCTTCACACTAAACTAATCTAGGCATTTAAAAAATAAATAAATGAGGCAGTGTCTGTAAAGAGCTCCCTTCTAGTGAAGTGGAGCAGTTGGAGCCTGATTAATGAATCCCATTTCCCAGCCTGTGTGCGTGTGCACCGCTCCCTGCCACCGAGCTCTGTCGTCCAGGACAGTCCTGCTCGATCCACGCCGTGCACCACCAGCACCTCTGGCCAGGGCCACAGGCCACAGCGGTGGGGACGGGGCTGTCACCGCTGCGGTCGGGGCGTGGACACGGCACGGGTACGGCGCGGGTGACCAAGCTCCTGCTGGATGTCCCTCCTGCTGCTGGTGCATCGCAGCACCTGCTCTGTCCCTCTGCGGCTCTGCCGTGTTCAGGACCGAAGCGCAGTGGCATCTGCCGGGGAAACGTGACCTGACCTGTTTGGTGCCCGTGCCCCTCAGAGGTGTAATGCATTGGTGTTCACCAAGTTAAAATAGTGTTTTTATAAATGTAATAAAAATCAGTTTAGATTTACTGACTATGTTAAATTGCCGGGCTGATGGAAGTGACCTGTGCCAGATGCGTGCCAGCTGACCGAACTAACTCTCTTTTCCTGAGACAATGCAGTGAGGGCAGCTGAACAAATCCTGGTACTCATTCTGTGTTTGGAAATGCTTAATAGGTTCGGAGGCTCTGAATTTTAATGCAGCCCTTTTCTGCATTGATAGAGTTCTTTGAAGTCACTTGAACATTTTACTAAGCTTACATGCCAGGTTTTAGGTTATTTGTAGCGGAGTGCTTGATGGCTTCTGATCTTCATTAGGCTGTGTACCGGAAGGTCAGTCTGCATGCGTATGCACATGCCTGAAATAATTTATTCTGCTGCCTTTTAGCACCTCTGCACCTGAATGTATTACTAGAAAAGGAAATTGCTTCTTTCGGATAGTGAATGACAAAATTTCTTCCAAGACACAACGTTTTTACAAGGATTGAAGTTCCAGAACCATACATGGATGGGATTTTCTTTTTTTCCTGGGAGATGATGGGGCCAGACCCAGTAGCACCTAGACATGCATTCCTTGTGGAGACCTTTGAAAGAAGATGAAAGAAGTCAGAAACCAGAGATATACTTTCGTTTGGTCTGAAATAGTCAGCACATCAACTTCTGGTTTTGGATTATAGCTAGAGGCAACTAGATCGAGTGAGTATGGAAAGTTATTTTTAATGACATGGAATACATAGTTTGGGTATGTGTGTAAGCTGGCTACAGTGAAATCAAGGAAACCACACATGTCAAGCTTAGTTAGTTTTTTTTTAAGCCATTGGAGAACTCCCACGTATGCGATAGCAGGTCTTTTTGTGTGTAATACCTGTTCCATCTAGTGCATCATACAAAAGGGCTTTGGAAATGAATGCTCTGTGTGCAGAGGAGGACACTGGCAATGCGAGTTGCCAGCTTTTCTTGCTGAAGAAGCTGGAAGGTGTGTAATGAATGGGTCATGAGTGTCTGTGAGGGGAAAGTTTCATGGTGAGAGCAGTTTTTGGTGCCCCAGATATTTCAATTTCAGAAGGCATGGAGGTGCCCCTAATTCTGAAGGGGGAGCTATTCTATAGAGGGAGCAAATATTAAAGGGAGGTGATAAAATGTAACCTAAATGCAGAAGATTGTGCCACTCCAGTTACATCATGAGATCATCTAAAACTACATAACTTTTCAGATTACAAAAAGTTCCAGATTGTCTCTAGTGTGTGCCTTTGTGTGAATGTGAATGCTGAGGTGGGTATTACAAATCTGTCAGAAGAACAATGAAGAGCTGCTTTCTGTTCTGAGATGTGATAAAAAATAAGGAGAGATTGAGGCTGAGTTGTGAGCATCAAGTTTTTAAGCTGCAAAAAGGGTGAATAGGAGGGGAATGCAGCACCTGCCTGGGGAAATTCAAGTGCCTTTTCTCAACATGTTTGCAAATGGATCACCTTACAGGTATGCAAGAAATGTTTGCATTTTTGAGCTTCAAGAAGTGCTTGAGACATGATGGTTTCCCATCTTCACCTCCCTCCTCCCCCTCTGCTTCTTGTGATTTAACATTTTTTAAGTTCTTTGTGGAGTTATATTTTGTCCCTGCAATCATTTTTAAATTATGAATAATTTTTATAAGCAAGTCCTCTTGACTGTGGATCGGCAATCTCTGTAAATTATTTGGTGGGATACTTAATTTGAAGGTTCTTCATTGCTTATGACAAGATGTTTCTGTTGCTGTCACTGTTGATGATTCATAGCTCCAGTGAAGTGCTTAGCACTTCAGAAAACAAGTAACACAGGCAGTCCTACTCAAAGTCTTTCCATCCTTAAAAAGAAGGGGAGGGGGAAGGAAAAAGGTTCTATGAGATCTGTGCTGCACTCTGCTAAAATGGTGCATGTGACTTGTCTTCAGGACTGGCTCTGAAATATGGAGGGGGAGCCTGGGACCCTTCCTGATGCTGAATCAATGAGAAACTGAGATAGCACATGTTCTTAATTCCTTTTTCTCTGGACCACGTGGTTGAGCAGCCAGGGGAGTTTGCAAGTCTATTAATGTTTGTGCCCTTGTGTGGGGACAGGGTGCTCATTGCTATGCCATGTGATTTGGGGCATTCTGCTTCAAGAGCTGGGTTCACAGCACTGTATTGCATGTTCTTGCCTCAGCCATGGGATATCTGGGTGGGTGATTAGAAGGAAGTAGAAAATGAAGAGTCCTCACACTGCTTAGAGGAAAAAAAAAACACATAAAATGGAGTATTGAAGTACTGGCACCATCTGGATGTGGCTGATACTGTGCTCAGTGTCTTGTGTTAGAACAAAAAGGGATCCCTATTAAAATTATGCAGAAACAAACCTTTTAAGGGCAGGAGGAGGGAGTGGCTGGCTGCCTAAATTTCTGCTGTTTTGCCCTTACTGATGTTTTCCCTCTAAGAAGCTTCAATGAAGAAGTCTGACAGATGGCAACAAAGTGAGCGGTGCAAACAAGGGCACTCCCGCAAAACAAACATTGAGCTTTAACTGTTTCACTGAAGTCCTTAAAACACATGTAAGAATTTGGGCAGAACTACACAGACGTGCTACAGTGCTTAGGTGAAACTTCAGAAAAAAGCAGTGGCAGTTGTTTTTTCTGTAGCCAAGCTGAATTCCAGGGATGCCACAGAGAGCAGCTGCAAGCCCTGAATGCTGATGGGCAGCTGGTGCCCAACACGCTCCCTCACCAACTTCCTCCATGTTTCAAGAAAATTCTCATGTTCTTGTTTTGGGCATGGCATTATAGGAGTGCATTTGCAGCTGTACGAGTTCAGTGAAAAGGAACAAAATCATGAATGAGGCGGAAGAGTTTTGTGGGGGGACAAATCTGGCTGGTTTGGACAGATGGTGTTTGAGGGCTCTGTACTGGAAGCCAGTTGGGGATAGCAAATTCACTTCTTTCAAATAGCTATGCCAGGTTTTGGATTTTAGCTATTCAACTGCTGTTGTCTCATGGAATGGTAGATGAGACTGGGGTGTTGGAGGATTTGTTGCTGCAATTGGATGAGGTAAATGGAAATAGTGGAAATTTTACATAAACTGAGAAGATAGTGGTGTAGATTGTTCGTAGACTTTTGTCTTTTAAATCTAAAGTGATGTCATAGCTGGTGTGTGTTTGAAAGCACTTAAGGTTTGAGTGGACTGTAAAACTGTGTGCAAATGTTCTTCCTTCTGAACTATTAGCATTCAGGATATTCAAACCACTGTGGTGGCTTTCTTCAGAAATTGTTTTATGGGGATCTCTGCAGTATTTTAAAACCAAACCAAGACTTTCTATCCAATATTTAACCTTCACTAAAGACACATGTAAAAAAGCACTCTTGTGTGTGTTTCAACAGGTATATAAATTACATCATTTACATTATAAAGAGAAGAAAGGCTTTTTAAGTCAAAAGCAAAAGGAGGTGGAAAGTAGAGTGGAAAGGTGAGCTTCTGCACCTCTATCTCATTACCTGATCTCTGAATTGTGGGTTTCTCACCCCAGCTTTGTGCTAGTGATGTGGCAGGCATGAGTTCAAGCTGAATTTATGCTGCGTTTGACTGTTTTTATTGTCTGGAACTTATTGATGTACTAATGAATGTGAACTCAGTTTAGACCCTCACAGGACCTTCTGTACTGCCTGTTGCACATTTGTCTGAAATGCTGATAGAGAAACCAATCTTTTTTTTTTTCAGTATTAAAGAACAATAACAGCTTATTTAATACTGGGTAAGATGGAGGCTTCAGCAGTGATGTACTTCAGTGAAATAACGAAGATATTTTTGCGAGCTGCTCTACATCAAAGCTTATGAAACAAGATTTCTCTGCCATGATGTGACCTCTGCAGTGCTTCAAAGTGCCACTGCTTTGCCCATCAGCCAGCTCCATCTTTTTATTTTGACTACTGGTGTTCTTGCTGAAACTGCAAAAAAAGGACTTTTATCGAAGCACATTCTTGGGAAAACTTTTGAGTAGTTGAACTTTTGAAATCAAATGCCGCAAATGTTTTTTTTCAGTTACCATATGAGCATACCTGGCAGAAATAGAGGAAACTTGAGTATAGGGGAGCTTCTTAGGGAAGAAACTCTTCCTTTTGATGGTTTCTGTAAAACAAGTGCATGTGCTTCCACTGGTATTGAATTTTGCTCTTTTCTAATAGTCCCATGTGAACTTCTGTGGTTTTGATGACTTGCTAATGTTTTAGCACTCTTAGTTGTTAAGAAGCTCCATCTCTTTTTTTACATGTGAGTTGTATTTCTGTACATTGTGTCATGAAAAGTGGGAATAATTTATTGTCTCTGTTAATGGGATGTGTGATCTGGATCAAAGTTCTGTTGAAACCTTCATAAGCCTATAATAGCCAGCCTGTTATCAGTTAATGCTGGCCAATAGTCATTTCCCTACTGGAAATGAAAACGTTTAAGCATCAAGCCAGGGGCCTCATCCAGTTTTCTTCTTTATCTCCCTATTTCAGTCATCTGCTGCTTTACACTGGAGACGGTTTGCATGCAGTGTAGATTGGGTGTCAACTTAACATGCAAACCTGTTTGTTTCCTATGGATTTTTACATGTTTATAGAATCATAGAATCCTTTAGGTTGGAAGAGACCTTTAAGATCAAGTCCAACCATTAAGCCAGCACTACTAAGTCCTCTGCTAACAGAGATCAGAATCTCTCAGGGTTGGAAGGGACCGCAAGGATCACCCAGTTGCAACCCCTCTGCTGTGAGCAGGGACACCTCCCACTAGATCAGGCTGTCTAGTTGGTGACTTTCCAAAGAGGCTGGTTCAACCCGTCACTATTGGAAGCTTTTTCATTTTGGTTCAGATTCCCCTCGTGGCAAACTGCGTGGCAGGGTACTCCTCTCCTTGTGTCCTGAGAACTTCCTTCCTTGTTGCCCTTTCCCCAGGCAGTGCTCCAGGCACGTGCCCATGGCATATTAAAATGCCTTATCTCAAACACAAATAAACCCACTGGTAGCTCATCTATTTTCTTCCTTAAAAAAAAAAAAATCAAAGCCAGGAATGACAGTTCAAATGATCCTGCTTTGTACGGTCCCATTTTATTCTTGAAAAAGCCAACTAGAGTCTCTAAAAGCAGATGTAGCTCTGGTGACACTGCTGCAGCTGGGCATGCTGGGCGGTTTGGATTCTGCTTCCCACTCTGCTTGTGGCTCGCTGGAAGGAGAAAGGACTTGGCAAGGATGCTTAGTGTGGTGCAGGCTTTATTTGTCCTTCCAGACATGGGAATTAAAATGCCTCAGCATTTATGGAGGAAGGAAGGGAGTTACCAGAGCTAGTTACAGTTAGTCTCCTTATCCTGGTTTGCTTATTCTTCTGATATGTTTTCAGCTGTTGCTAATGAATTTAAGAAACAGATGAGTAATTTTCACTTTAATTAAGACTAATCTTGCAATATGAAGTAATATGGTTTTTTTGCTATGCTTTATCTGGTTTAAAAGCTGATATGGAGAAAAAGCAGTTCAGTAGACTATTTAATGAAGGATAAAAATTATCAGGTCATGCATTCTCTCCTTGTATTGTTCAACTATAACATAATATATATCCCGTCATTATTCCCACCCTGTCCATTAGCCATCACAGTTCAGAAATAAACAAATTCCCTGCTCCCTTCTCCATTAAATGTAATTTTATAAACTGCATTATAACAAAGCTAACTGAGCTATAAGTAGAGAAAAAAGACCTTAGTTTTCAATGTAAATGGCATAAATCTGATTGTGCAGAGAGGATGTGTGGGAAGGTATTGTTGCTGTAAGGATATTAGATGAATAAATTTTTTAGAAAAATTAAATCAAAGAACTGTTTTAGAATTCAGTAGTTGCAATCAGGAAGTAAAAGTCTTCTGGGGAAAATGGAAATGCTTCTCCTAGAGGTGCTCACTGAAAAACAAGAGTCAAAAATCACAGGTTGCAAACAGGGTGATACAATTGGTTATATGGGGAAACTTCGTTATGGTAAGAGTTGTGTCCAGTTGGAACAGGGGACAAGAGAGGCTTGGGGGTCTTCATTTCTGGAGATACTCAACACTCAGCAAGGCAAGGTCCTGAGCTACCTGCTTTAAACTCTACTTTAAAATCAGTGTTTCTCTGAGCAGGAGGTTAGAGTAGCTGACATGTGCATGTCCCTTCCAACCAAATTGTTTAATCCTTTGTGCAATGGACTGAGACACTTCACACAAGAAATTTAAGAAACAGCTTTGTTGATGCTGTAAGCTTCTCATTGCAGTGGGGTGATGTGATGTATTTCGCTGATACCTTGTTTCAGCTTCTGAAAACACAGGTGTGAAAATAGCAGGTGAGCTGGAAATGCAGAAGTAAATTTTTTTATCTACCGAAGTAGTACAAAACAGAACTACCTTAAATTTTACCTTGCTTTAGGTGTCATATTTGTTTTTGTGAGAGAGAATGGAGGAGATTGTCCTCTTCTTTCTCAGCTTTTTGATCACATTTTGTTTTTATGGGGATGGCAAAAGCTGGTGCATTACATTTTTCAGTGCAGCATGTGGTATGCTGTAAATGAGTGTTGATCTCTCCTTTCTGGGCTTTGCATTATTTATAGATCAGCCTCTACATAATTGCATTTGAATACTAGTAACTAGTCAGGTTTGCCATAAAAATAGAAAATGCATACTTCGGACAATTTGTTTAGAACTGTTTTATCTTTTCTCTTTCGGTGTCTGTCATTCTGAACTCTGCTAGACCCCAATTCTTCCTCAGTCTGCCTTCAAGTGATAGCTGCTTTCCAGGGTTAGCCTCCAATGGTATCAGGATATCCACATTCCTGAGTTGGCCTCAAACACTGTTGTTTCTGGTCCCACATTCCAAAAGCATGGTGAAATAATGCACAAAGTGTTGAGCTCTTGATGCCCCCTTGGGCATCCTTATCTTTGGTGATCTTGTTCTGGCTGCTGGTGCCAAGTTTTGTGGTGATACCATTGATCTGATCTAACCTCCAATGGTGAGGGAGTCACTTGGCCCCAGTTTTTCTGCTCTCATTTGAGTCACCCTGAAATAAATATTTTCCTCCTTCCTGTTGGGCAGAGGGACATAAGCTGATTCTTTCAGCACCGATGAGTGTTTGTGAGAATACAATCTTGGAGAATCTTGGAGCCAACTGGGAAAAAAAAAATATCTGATGTGATAGTCAGAAGTTCAAGTGAGAGCTGTGGGGAAGGTTGAGGCTGCTGCAGAGTGTTTGCTAATTAGGAAGGGAGGGCAATGCTTTGCCACAGAGTTGCTGGAGAGCTCTAGACTTGCTTCTATAGATCCATAAACTCCTGCTGATCTGAAGGGATGCTTCAAAGAGCGTGCACTTGTGCTTCTGCAGCGATGGTCTGTTGAGTTGGGGTGCCACTTGTGTTCTCCTGACTGATCGGTTTTGTTTCTGTAATTGGCAGGTGGTGATGAATGCAGTCCTTGAGCAAGTTGCTCTTGTTTTTTCTGTTTAAAAATGTCAAGTGGACACATTAAATAATGCTCTGGGTTTCTCTGCTGCACTTGCAAAAATAGGCAGGCAGTGTATGGTGGGTCAGTCAGGTGGCTTCTTGTTTCCTTTCAGTAGCTCATTCCCTCGTAGGAAGGCATGGTAGGGTAGATTCTGCGCTTATATTATACATGTGGATACATGTACGTAAAACTTTTTTCTTTTTAAATTCCTCTTCCCTTCAACCACCCCACAGCCCTGCAGAGGTTCCCCGTGCTGGGAAGGGGCTGGCTGCGCAGACTGTCAGCATTAGTCTAAAGCTCAGGTGGCTGCAATGATGAGATGTGGGAGCTGATTATCATTTCGGGGGCAGAAAAAATGGTGAATGGTATCAAGGATTGCCACCTCCCATTCACTGCGCTTTGCTGCTGGAGCATCTTGGCCATACTGTGTCAGTCTTCTCTTTCTCAGACTGAGGTTAAATCTATTAAGGTAAACAGATTAACACCTTTTCCCATGTCTAAGGTGAGAGCCAGGAGTCTGGCATTTCCCTGAAAGCATTGCATGCGACAGGCCCCAGATGCTGAGCTTTTCTGGGCAGCTGTGTTCTTTGCTTGACTGGATGGGTTTTACAGCTGGTGTCCGGCTGTTCTTTGTTGTGTTTATCTGCAGTCTCTGGGGCTAATCAGATTAACAGATAGCATAATCTTGCTAAATATCTGATTCCCTTCTGAACCCTGGGGTGTCAGCTTTACTGGTCTCTGGTTTCTGCAGGGGGCTGTGTTTCTGGAGGTGGCAGAGGTCACTCAGAAGTGGCAGCTGCGTGTCCTGCACTGGAGCCCAGTGTAGGCTTGTGGTGGCGGCTTCTGTTACGGCTTTGTGCAATAAGTGCATATGTGAAGATAGAGAAAGGCACAGGGAATTAACTTGGATGATTTGCCTTACATTTTGTCCTTTCCAGAGGATCTGTCCTTGTTCCCGTCTTTTCGCCTGAAGCTTCCTCAAGTGAAGTTACTGTTGTTTACTTGAGATGGAGGCTGTTTGATTTCCAGAAATACTGCTGCTGGCTTGGGCTGTTTGGAAATATGAGTTGGGCCCATCATGATGACACCTCCGGCCTGGAGAGCCCCAGTGTGGGCTGCTTGCGTTGCTGAACATGTCTGTAAAGGTGTTGCAGAGAGTAGGACTGGGCCAAGTCGGTGGTGAGTTGTGATGGAGCTCAGCTGAAAAGTGTGTTTGATGGGGAGGGGGAAAGCAGTGGAGATGGGAAAGAAGGGACTACAAAATCTGCGCTACAATGCCAGAAACTGGGTGTTTTGGCATGTTTATGACCTGTCTGTAATATGCCATGTGCTAAAACTGAGCATAGCACATCGCAGCCTGAAATGTATTTTTCAGTGGCTGCAAAAAGAATCAGTATTGCAGAGTCATACTGTTAAAGCACATCCAGCACATGCAGTGAGGGTATATAGAATATGATTCCTTCTGTATAAGATATGTTTGATTCTTTCTTTAAGCATTTCATGCTGTTGTCTGGGGATCTACACAGGTTGAAACCCTTGTGTTGTGGTTGTGTTTGGTGGTGGTGTTGTTTGGTGGGTTTTTATTTGTTTGTTTGTTTGTTTGTTTGTTTTTTTAAGTTGGGCTACCAGAGTCCAAAGTTGAAAAATCCCTGTTTGTACTGGTAGAGGGGATTTTATTGAAAAGTCTTGCTGAATATGTCCTGTACCAACTACTCTGCCCTCTGTGTAAACCAGGTCATGTTTGTTGCCCCTTTTAACAAGCATACAAAGCTTCCTGGTAGAGCATGGTTGGCTCCTTCCTATACTGGAATAGCATGAGCAGGTGAAGTTGTCTTTCTTCATGCAGCCCATCTGCAGAGAACTTGTACAAGGTGGAAGAGATATCACCAAACTCTTGATAATCTGTGATAATGCATAGGTAAAATGCATGGTGGATTGCTGACCTTAGGAGTGTTGCTACTGAACAGACTCTGCCTGCTTTCTTTTCCCTTTAAAATGATGCCAGCTTTCTTCCTGGTGGACATAATTTAAATACTTTGTTGGATTTCATGGCGTCTTAGGGCTTGTTAGTTTTAAACAGTTGTGCAGACGTCCTGCTTGGGAACCTACGTTGGCCGTCCTTCCATAAAGCCTTGGTGTTTTCTGAGGAGGAAGGAGGGTCTCTGTGCAGGTGCCAGGCTCTAGTCCTGTGGGTCCCAGGTGGTACCTGTGGGTCTCTGTTGGAGCAGAGTCAGCGCCTTGCCTGTTTGTGCTGACTCCTGCCAGTGTTGAAGAAACCACCCAGGGTTTGTCATGGATGCAAGGATCCTTCCCTCCTGCCTTGTAGCCTTAGGAGGATCTGTATGGAGCTTGAAAAGAGAAGTGAGATTAAACCTCAACATTTTTTACAACATTTTTTACTATAACAAATGTAACAGAAAAGTAATGGAAGGCTCTGGCTGGGAAATATGGGATTTATAGACATCCTAACACTGTCAAGGATTTCTACTTACACTGCCTCCAGGACTGAAGCTTTTCTTTCCCATATTGATGAACTCCATTGTACAACAGCAGTAGGAGAAAAATCAGCAAGCCTAGTGAGATCTCCTGAAAGAGGTCATACTCAAGAGTTTCATTCTAAAGATCTCTCTACATAAGGCACGAACTCCACTTTGTGTTGCATATATTCTATCGGTATTTAGATCCTTCAGCTAGTCCAGCCGGCTGCTGCTGTAGGAGCCCCACTAGTTTGGTGTTGCCAGTGTTTGCTCCTTTATCCCTCCACAGTGCCAAGACTGATGTCCTCCATGCCACAGATCTCTAACCTAAGTGGCTGCCATTTAACTTGAACTGCGTTTCTGAGCACCCGTAATCCTGGGGGCAGATGATTGTTGTTTATTAAAATGGATTCCGGTATGGGTAATATATTCCTGAACTGGCCGTGTGCACTGCAGCCCCTTCCTTACAGCGTTGTTTGATGAGCTGGAGGAAAAGTTCAGCATTTCAGAGGCAGCAGGGTGAAGAGGAGGGGGCTCTCCCTGCATGCTGGACCCTGATAAGCAGGACTCAGTTGCCCCTTCAGAGATCAGACTTGATCTGTGCCAGGCTCCTCTGATCCGAGTTTTGCCTGTGCTTGTCGAAACATTTTTTTTTTTTCATTGACAAGACTATTGTTTAGGGAAACAAGTGCAGCAGTGCAATAACTTGCTTGGTTGTACCTTGTAGTTACCAAGTGCTTTCACTGGGCTTGAGTCCTGCCTGAGTCCAGCAGGGTTTTCCCAGCATTGGCTCAGGGAAGAGCAGGCAGACCTAGATCAGGCACTAGAGGAGAGCTAGCATTTTAAAGCACTCTTCAGTTTTTCTCTATTTATCTGTCAGCTGTCATTAATATCTGAGGATGCAGTTTCTGCTGCTTTGGCAAGAAATTTGCTTTCACAAATGAAAATGTGGCTGCTTTTGTTCTTGACTAAGAGGTGTAAAAGTGCTGGGTGTCCCAGAGTGTGATTCCCACCACTGCTGGCCAGAGGGTTAAGGGTGGTGGAGCAGGCACAGATTCTCTGCAGCTCTAGGGTGTGATACAGGAATGAGAATCTCTTCCCTCCCTCTCTGGAGTTCACTCGAGGGGCTTCAGTTACTGCTTGGCTCTTAAACAGGGAAAGCAGGCTTTTTTTAAACCATTTCTGTCACAGGGGTATCTGTCTGAAGGGAAGTGCACCAGAACAGGAATTACTACTCTTTATTTCCATAAACCCCATAATGAGATAGAAACAGTTGGAAACTAGATACTTAAAAAACCAAACCAAAACAGACAAAAAAAAAAAAAAACAAAAAAAAAAACCCACACCAAAACCAAAACACACACACACAAACAAAACAAAAACAAAAGCCAACCCCCAAAAAACAAACACGACAACCTAAGTTTTAGGTTCTTATTTTCTGAGGGGATCCCTTTTGGATGGACCTTAATGCTTGTCTTGAGCCGTATTTAAGCTATGCAGTTCATAAGAATTAATCTTTTCCAGGAAGGGGTAACCCAAAAGCTGAACCCTGTTAAAATTAGGAGTATAAATCCTGTTTTTTTACTTTGAGTGTCAAAGAGGCGAGAATAATTTCTTTTAAAAGAAAGTTTTTGTTTGTTTCCTGGATATTTTTGCTCCAGAACTGGTTAAAAACATATCATGGCTTGAACATATTGCCATTCCAAAAGCATGAGCTAATGGGGAGCAGAATGATTCCATAATCTGTAATATAAAAATATTTCTGACTTGCATCATGGAAAGCCCCATGTGGGTTTGTGGGTGACCCCATAAATATGCAGTGACAGCCTGAAACAAAGAGTCTGGAGAAGGACTGAGAATGTGACTTCCTGACTAAGGGTGGGCACTCGGAAAGCGTTTTCCATTTCCTACCAACTGGATTATTTGGCACAACTGTAGAGTTTATTTCATTCCTGGTACTTGGATCTCAGCTCTGAGAGATTTTTACCACCAGATCTTGCTGAGCCAGAGCATTCATTCAAACAGGGAGCTGGTTTGTATAGAACTGCTTCTTTTCACTTAGCAGAGGAAAGTCTAACAGGGACCAGAGGCATAAGGAGCTGGCTAAAACACGTCCTGTGTCAGAATGGAGGTCAGACTGGATGATAGAGTGGACCGTTCAGTCCTAAAAATCTATTAATATTAATATGCATCTATTATGCTATAGAGTACAGTGAGGTCATTGATTAATGCCATTTCTGCCGTAAGCTGTTGTCTTGTAAGGGGATTCTCCAAGACTCCTGCTTCTGCTGCTGCTCTGGGGCACCTCACTGACTAGAGGTTAATTATCTTGTTGTGTGGCTATTAAAACAAAGACTTGCTGGTTTGGATTTATCACTTCTACATTCAGCTGAACTACTGTTTCTATTGCAAGTATGAAATAGGAGCACCCAGCTCAGTCTTTTCTTGGGTACAATTTTCTAGAGATTTGTCAACCCTGTTGAGGAAAGTCACAGTTGAGGCAAGTATTAGATTATTTTGCCTTTGAAATTCTCTTGCCTTTTTATAATAGTGTCTTTTTTATTATTACATATCCCTTTCTATGTACTTCCTTAACATTTAATTTCTTTTTATGATTGTGCTTATACTGAGCAGTTCACTGAAAACATCGACTTAGATAGTTATGTCCAGTGTCTTCCTGAGTTGTTACAGTTAATTTAGAATCCAGAAAAGTGTATGATTGATTTAAATTATTCCCTGCAAAAATGCATTATCTTAAATTAGACTCTCCCTTTACTGACCATTTATGTGGAATTGTTACATGGGTGAGGGGAAAAAAACAAACAAACAAAAAAAAACCCCAACATACTTTGTTATAATTCTGACTTATTCTGTCTTGGAGAACTGCCTATCCTTGTGCTCGTTCTTCTTCCCTAATTGAATAATAAGCTCTAGTCTCAGGTCAGAATTTCGAGGCGCTACAGTGTTGATCTTCTTGCTGTGCAAAAACATTAAAGATCCAGGCTGTACTGGGAATTTCACCAATTAACCAACAGATCCTGAGTTAGCACCCTGAAAGTACTGCTCATGGCTGCTCTAACAAAACTCACAAAAAGCACATGCTGCTGTGCCTTTTGTGGAGGACTTAAAAGGGTTATCAGAGGGGAACCCTGTGTCCTGGCAGCTGCAGATGACAAGCCATTGCTGTTCATTGTCATGGGAAGCTGCCCTTCCTTAACCCAGGTCAAAGTACCTGAGTTTGAGGCAAGCCCAAATCTACCCAGAGACTGAGATTATGCCATAGCAGCTTTAAAAACAAGCAACAATGTGGGCAGTGTAAGTACCTATGGTTGGAGTTTGTCACATGGTTGGGGTTTGTCACATGGTTGGAGCTTGGCCAACCATTACAGTTAAGAAGGCTTATTCAAATGGCTTTTCTCTTCTCAGCAGCAGCCTTCCAGGGCTTCTGCACAAGTGCCATGCAGAGAAGTAGTGTTAGAGGCCAGCAATGTTTTACGTGGCAAACTCCTTGGTTGGGTAGGAAATAATGCTGCTGGCAAATGACAAGACAAACAGGAGGAGTCACTAGGACAGTGAAGTGTTCTGTTGTTTGGTGTGGTGTTTTTTTTCTCTCTTTTTTTTTTTTTTTTTTCTGCTGCCATGTGGTCCAAAAAACAGATAAGTTAAGAAAGTTGTCATTCAGAAGTTAATTCTTTCCATTATTGTTTTGAAGAATGGCCCAGGTACTACTTAGCTAACTAATCACCCTAACAACAAAAACCACAAAGTTTCAGAGACCTGCAATGCTGTGAATGTTTTTGACATGTAACATATACCTAAACAAAGTTTGTCTGTGCCAGAATTTTGCTCTAAATGTCTTGAAAGTAGGGCCTTTTTCTTTTTCAGTAGCTCCTTTGTTGAACACATGAGTATTAAAAAAACAATAGTGGTGGTAAGCTTGTGGAAAATCCAGTTCCTAGACCAGAAAGGGTTAAGCTATTGCTGGTTTTAAGTTCAAATTATAAATACTTCAGAACTAAGATAATAAAAGAGTGGTCCAAAATATTACTGTTGAAAATGCTTATTTTTTTCAACTACATGGAAGACTAAATGTGATCCCTTGCATTAGATATTTTTTCCCTCCAGCCCAATAATCTCTGATGCTGCTCAGGTGTTTTACCTGCGTAGTTTATAGATGTAGTAGCCTGATACAGCGCTATGAATTCATAAACTACTCCTGCAATGTGGTGTAACTCTGAGGCTGTTCTGGCTGCAGTCTGGTTCGGGCTGCCTGCAGACGTGCCCGTGCGCTCGGTGCAGGGCTGCCCTTTGCGAGGGGCACGCGGGGCCGCCTCGGGCAGCTCAGAGGCCTCTGCAGGCTCACCTGGCTCCAGGCTGGAGTTCTGTCACCTTCTGGAGAAGATAAAATGTGTCTGCCTTAAAGGAATACTTGACAATATGAGGACATCATTTGTCAGTGCCAGATATTTTCATCCCCATGGAGCAAAGGGATATAGGAGTACCTGGTAGCTGCAGGAGCCTTTGTTTGCTCGTCTTTAGCTGTCCTCTTGCAGGTACATTGCTACAGCTGTTGCCATGACTAACCTTTTCTGCAAAATCTGAAACAAAGCTAGGGTTCTTGATCTTTGAAAAGGGATAGAAGACTTCTAATTGTAGCAGATAGTGGCAAAGAATAATTTTGTCCCTTCTTTCCCTACTCAGACAGGATTGTTCTAAGCTGTTCACAACAGATGTTTGTCTAGCATGTTCTTAAAAACTTCTGGTGAGAGAAGAGCCCACCATTTCCCTGGCAAGCTGTTCCAGTGTTTAACTGTCAGTACATTTATACCATGGGAGTATAGGAATTAACCCCAAACTTCCTAACCTTAAACTCCTTTTCAGCAGTTTTGTGACTGAATTCTTGTCCATTCACATCACACACACACAAAATATATTCCTTTTCATCTTACAGTTTCCTCCAGGATCCTTGAAGGCTGTTATCATGTTCTCCCCTGCCCTGCTGCCACTGCTCCTTTTTTCCTTCTTGAGCAAGATAAAAATCAATTCATTCTTCTCGCCTTGTTTTCCTTCATTCTCATCCAGCCTTTCCTGACTGCTTAGGCTCTCTGTGAGTGTCTCCACACTGTTTCCATGAGCGCTCTCCCACATAGCTGTAGAAGTTGTTGGATGTTTTTTTGTTCTGCTCATTTGCTTTCTCAGACAAAGTTTCCAACACTAAGCAGTGCTTCTGACAGTTCCTAGCAGTATTCCTGAAAACAGTTTGTACACTTGCAGTCCAGCATGATGCAATTTACTTTTGGGAACACTGAATTCCATTAGCAACAGAGGGAAAACACAGGAATATAACTACTGTCTTGATAGGAAGTAATTCAGAGGATGATACAACTAAACCATCTTGGTTGTTGCACCTTGAGCTGTTGTTCACTTAAATGTATATACAGGTAATGGACCATGACTGTGTTACCTGTCTGGGGTTGTTACTGCACCCAGCATATCACCTGCTCTGTCCTCCTCAGAGATGAAGGAGGGGTAGTGGGCCCAGCCTGTCTTCTCCTCTTCCCTCCCACCTGCAGAGCCTGCTGCCTTGCTGCTCCCTGTTCAACTGATGGATGGTAGTGACTGTATTTAGCTGCATGCTGTGGGTAGGCTTTCTGTCCCTGATGACTGACCTTAAAACTAGATGGAATGACTTGTCAGGGTAGAACCTTCCTCAGTACAGGGGCTGAATTGCTGTGGCTGAAGGAGTATTGCTAGTGTCTGCTAGGAACAGGCTTCCTTATTTCCCTGCCTTCCAGTGAAGCTATTATGCTTCTTCTGTGGTTAATATTTTTCTTTTGAGAGGACATATTTTGTAACAGTTGCTCATTCCTCCTCCAGGAAGATGCAGTAGGTGAGAGAGGCCCTTTTTGTGCCATGTTCTCAGTTTAAGCACTAGAGTAAAAGGATTTTCCCAGCCTGAACACATTTGTCAACTCCCTCTCCAGCCAGCTGGTTCTGTCTGAGCTCCCAGGCTCAGCTTTGAAAGAGGCTAAAACTTATCTGCTCCTCTATTCTCTGAAACATTTCTCTCCACCAGAAAGATTTAATAACCCCTTCACTTGCACCACAAAAAGCAGGTTGTCTTAGGGATCTGGGCAAACAAGGTACATATGTCCTTCTCCAGCATGTAGGTTATGGCCTAGAGATTGCAGATGGGCACTTCTGTCTTTGCAAAGCCCTTTCCATCTTCCAAGAAGCAAGTAGTTAGCCATTGTGAGAGGACAGGAAATACTGATGTCTGTACACCCTGATGGATGGCTAATCAAGCGAGGACCCTTGTAGCAAATTATAGACTTCATTAATTCTGCTGCTTGTTGCCATTTGGGGCGTCTCAGAACTATCAGGAGAAAATCAGAGTTGTGAGCATAGTTGATGGTTACACACGGACAGTTTCTCTTGTCAGTGCTCAGACTTGAGTCCTTGTCAGTCTAATCATCTGCTGACTTGTACACAAACCTCCATAAAAGTTTCATTGTTCCTGGTGTTCCCATGTTACACAAAATGCTAAGATTTCCCCTTACACCATGCAAAGTATAATCAAAATGGCTTTATAAAGTTGATAAGTAGTAATAGTTCAACCTCTCCAGGGAGAAGTTTAGAGCTCATATGAAATGCAGTTTCTCTGAAGGCAGGGAGAAAAAAATGGAGTGATGTTTTGGTTTTGTTGATGCTGTTTTAATATCCATGTCAGTGCCACCTCCCAGATGTTTCTCTAAAGTCTCCCCCATACTGAGGTTAGCAGGACAGCAAATCTACTACTTGACAACCTGGCAAAAACAAGTAGGTCATATGCCTTGTGTGTAAAGAGTGAGAAACCAGTTACTACTTGTCATTGCTCACCTGCTTCATTGATACCTAGAGATCTCACAGCAACAAATGTAGTTTTGAAAGTTTACTCCTCAGTGTCCATGAATTGGCTCTTGAACCTGAATGTAAGTGGGAATTAGGAATGTCTGTAAGAGCTGGAGACAATGCAAAGTGAAAGGGCACTTGAGGAATCAAGAAGAAAGATGTGTTTATATAAAATACATACACAATATATATTTCCCATGGCAATAATTTCTTGTGATGGTACCAGAGTCTAAACAGTTTAGTTTCTGATGGACAAGGTTAAAGTAATTCTGTGGCTCAAGAAGACGACTGCCTGTGGTGATTGCTGCTGGCAGCAGAACCTGCTCTTTTGCTGCTTCCACTGTTGCGTTCAGTGGACTGGGGAGTTTTTAAAGGTGGTATCCTGAAAGCCTCTGCCTGATAGCAGTGGGCTCCACATGCCACTGCTCCTGTTATTCACCACATGGCTACTGATAGTCTGTGAACAGTCAAAAATAAATAGAAATACAGTAATGCAAAGAGTTTATGGAATTGCCAGTCCAGAGTAGTGGTCTCCTGCTCTCATTTTGCCATGTCAGAACTGATAACGTTTGTTGCAGTCATCACTCTCTTTTGATTAACTGATACAGCCTTCTTTTGAGAATTTTATATCTCAGATGTCAAGCTCTCTTTTTGCAGTGACAAAGGGCTGGTTTAGAATATCCAAAAAAGGCAAAATCCTTTGTTTGTGGATCTAAAATGCTCGGTTACTTCATTACTTAGTGAAAGTTGCAACTGGGATTCATTTGGTACGTAGCGTAACGTAATAACTGAATATAAATGCAGGTGATACGTTGAAAGGGAAGTGGGAAGTGTCTTTGAGAGTGTTTTAACGTTAGTAGCGTGTAGCAGCCCTGTTTAGTGGGAGCTTCGTTGAACTGCTCTTCTTTTAGAGTGCCAGCATATGATGATTCAGATTTTATAACAATACCTCCACGTTTCATGGTACCCTTTATAAGAGTCAATAAGTACAGCAGAACAACTGCTTGTCTCACAACCAATGGAGGGAGGGAAGCAACTAATAGAAATCTAATTAAAAAAAAATCAGTTGAAGATGGGCTGTCTAGCCAGGGGTGTGAGGAATATGACAAGCACCAGGTACCAGGGCTTGCCATTACCTGTGCTAGTGTTGCAAGATGTTGAACACATTTGAAATAATTGTAAGTAAAATTAATTTGGAAGAGCTGTGGCTGCGAGTCAAGCAATATTTCTGTGCAAGGGAGATAAATTTGCAGGTTGATATCCTGCAGTTCTTATGGTCATGGAGATATTGGAAAAAGTCATCTTTCATTAGCGATAGTCATACTTTATGCTTACAGCAGATAGCTTTGTAGATACTTATGAGCACAGAGCCACAAACTGAAAGATGAGAGAGAGACAGACTCTTAAATGGAACCCTTCCTGTTTAAGGCAGGCAGCAAAGAAAACCATCTTCTCATGAGGTGTCATGAAGAGGAGTGCCCCATCATGAACTGGTGTATGGACATGCAGTACACTGGTATGGAGCTGGTGAGGGGGCTCTGGAGCACCAGGTGTACCAGGAGAGGTGGCAGCAGCTGGGTTTATTCAACTTCAGGATGAGATGGCTTGAAAGAGAGACCTTAACTGCTTTCTTCAGCTACCTAATGGGAGGGTGTAGAGCAGGAGTAGTCAGGCTATGCTGGTGGGTTGGTGGGGATAGGACAACCACCAACAGACATAAGCTGCAATGTAGGAAACAGTAATAAAATATAATGAAATTGTTTTTTAATTTCCCTACCATGAACATGGTCAAACATTGTACCAGAGCCCCAGGGAGGTTTTGGAATACCCATCTAGAAAATACCCAAAGCTTGACTGGACAAGGCCCTGGGCAACCTTCAGAGTTGGACCCAGCCTCGAAGTTGCCCCTGCTTTAAGTGGGTGTTGGAAAGTTTGGCCTCCAAAGTCCATTCCAACCTAAATTATTCTGTGATTCATACTCTTGACATGCTGAAAGCTCTGGCAGGGTACAATGAAACAAATTAATTGTCTATTTGTTTAATTTCTTTTGTTGTTTAATCCACTGCATTTGGTTACACTCCAATTTTTCTTTTATCTTTGAGACATACAGTTGGAATGGAACTCTGTTGAAGCCAGTCCCTGCTGCTGCAACATGCATACAACCACGTTCTGGAATCCCATTAATAATTCTATTGATGTGGTTAATAGCCATGTTTGAAAACAGTGGGTTTGTTTATTTAAACATGGGCTCCGATGCATGTATACAGTCACAGTATCTGCCATCTTTAGTCATCCAGTTGCTCAATAGCTGTCATCATAGATAAAGAAGGTTAGCAGAGATAGAGGAAACTGTGTTGAAGTTCACTATTAATAATTGAAATAGATGATCAGATGGTGTTAGGCACAGCTTTGCTTCTTGAAGGGCAGAGCAGCACTGGAACAGGCAGTTCAGCAAGGTGATCAATTCTCCATCCTTAGAGCTTCCCAAGGCTCAGCTAGATGACACCACTGCTCAAATGTTCTGGTGTTGGTGAGAGTCCCACTTCAAGCAGGAGCTTGGACTGAGGACCTCTTGAGGCCCCTTTCTGACTATGCTTTTGTGATTCAACAGAGTCTTTTCCATAAACAGTTGTAGGAAATAGTTTCCCTTTTCCTCCCTTCCTTACCTGCATTGTTGCAGAAGTGGTCCGTGGCTCCATGAAGACAGTTAAATCTGCTCCAGCTTTTATTTGTATCATATACATTTCCGTACTTTGTAGGTGTACTAGTCAGAAGACATCTGAAAACACTCACTTTTCACAAGTAACTAGGACAAGAATGTTTTAGTAAGCTGTCACTTCTTTAGGTCAGAGGAGATAGATGCAATGTTTGATCTGGTTTTCAGCCTGGCCTGTAGTGCTAGAAATCAGGGTTCAGTGTGGCATGTTTGGCAAGCATAGCATGTTGTGAACACTTGGTGAGTGAGAAGAGCTGAGCTGCATTTGGAGCAATGGCTGTCTTGCCCTTTCAGAGAGGAGTTAGCTGTATGGTCTTGGCTGTTTGTCACCAATAATTAATGAAAGACCATAGAAACAAAACCTCTTGGCTTTTCTTAAATTCCTAGAGTTAAAGAACTTGAAAATCCAACTGCAAGCATTGAATGTTTACTTAGAATGTAATGGCTAAGAAGTTAATGCAGTTTTCTGTAATGTTATATTGAATGTTAATAGAAAGATAGAAAAAGCAAGGTCCAGGAAGTGAGAGACACTACTAGTGCCTTGCCACCGCTTCCTGATAATGGTCCCTGTGATACTCCTGATGCAGTGTTTTCTTTTTTTCTTATTTAAAAAACAAAAGGGGTTGCAATACTTCTGAGGCATTTAGATACAGTCAGTCTCTTTAAATCATGCCAAAATGGGAACAAACCTGGATTTTAAGGAAACTTCAGAATTCTGAAAAAGGAATTACAGAGCAGATGTCCCACACAGCTGAGGTCTGTTTCCTCAGTAAAATGACAAGCAAAGAATTGCAAGAGGGAAAGGCCCTAAAAGAATATAAATTTCTCCTTAATCCTGCCTATCATCTCCTAAATTCAGGCATCTCTTTCTCATGCAACTGCAAACTTGCACACTTGGAAAGCAATGAAGCAGCAGTGAAGTTGTTTGTGTCCTCCTTCCTGTATGTAGCACATCTGAAAACATGTGGTAGTCCTGCATTCAACTTAAGCTGTTTAGCAATCATCATTCTGACTGATCTGTTCAAAAACAAAAAAAGACCCCAAATCCCTCACATCCAAAGCAGATAAGAACAGGAAAGGCATCTCCAGAGTTTTTCTGGAGTTCCTAAGTCTGTGTTTGAGAACTGCTGTCCTTCTGCCCTGGCTTTCCTCACCAGCTCAGCTGTACTGCCATCCAGAAGGGAGTCCATGGAGTGTTTGCTTGGTTGCAAGCCAGCCCATCGGTGCCTAATGGCATTATGTGCAGGGTGGATATACTCAGAAACTGCTGTGGATGAATTACATGGATGCCTGTTAATACAGTAAGAACAACACCAATATTGTTCTATGTAATTTATTTCATGAAGTTCACTTATTCATAGGTGAAACACCAAATTAGCAAAACAAAAGTGGCTGGTAATATTATTAATAACGATCACAGCAGTCTGAAAGATAAATCCCTGTCTGCTGTGGTGCCACTGCTGAATTTATAATACTTTGAATGGGGCTTTCTAATACTTGGAATTTTAAACACTGGCCTCTGAAATGTGATTTGATACAACTGAATGAAAATACTTAATAGCTTTTAAGATGCAGTCACCTGGAATAGGAGGCTGTATTTCCTTACGGTGGTGGCCCAGTGTGTCACTTCTCTCCAGGATGTGGCAGCGTGATCGCTTCACAATAGTTGGAAGTTTTAAATGAATGTGTGATTAATTTCTGTACTGTCATCATCCTTTTTCAAACCTTTAATTCATATGCCAGCTTTATCACTAGTAATAGTAGGAAAATGCTTGGCTGAAGGAAATGTGCATCTTGGATTGTGACTGGTGCTGTTGGGTGATTTCAGCACTTTGCAAATGGTGTTATCAGCCTTGCTTTTACGGTCTAAGCACTGAGAACATGGGCAGCTGCTGTTGTGCTGGTGGGCATGTTCTCCCAGGTCACAGGTCATCATCTGCTTTTCTACCTTTACCTCACTTTTAATTGTCTGAGGTTATATTATAATAGCAGCTGAATTGCATGTTTTGTATGACTTTACGGCGTAGTTCCTAATTTGCACAATAAACATGCATTTGCACCTTCTGGCTAGTTCATAATAAACTTTTGTTCATTCCATAACCCTAGCTAAAGTGGAGATCTGGATATGCACTTGTGTATGAAAGTGCAAATTCAGGTTTCTAAGCAGCCTTATTAGCAAACACTTTCTGCACATAATCTGCAAGTTTTATTGACACTTGGAAATAGTATGGCATGCGGACGTTGTCGATGTGATCTTATGAATCAAACTAAGACTGAATGGTTTCTTGGTTCAATTTTGATTATATAGAAGAATTCACAAAAGCCATATCCAGCTGTATAACTTAAAAACAAAGTGGCAGAAGAGGGAGAAGAAAATATGATAAGATGATGGATGGTAACCTGAAGATGCCTAAACTCAATTGCATACTTTTCCTTAGTTTTAGATAAGATGATGGTGATAAAGTATTATGGATTCTACCAGAAGAGGGTATGAAGCAGAATTCAGAGAAACCTTGTAAGAATCAATATGCAGTATCCTCTTTTTTTTTAAAAAAAAAAAAAAAAAGAAAAAACAAGCACAAAACAAACAAACAAAACCCAAACAAAACCCAAACACTTTAAAAGACAACTTTATTCTTTGAAGATTCACAAGGATTAAATAAGACAGAAAACATTTTACTGTTATTAAGAGAATAAAAATTATATGGGATATACATTGTGGGAGAGAGAGAGAAGGGACAGAGATGGATCAGAACACTTTTCAGCTAAAGGATCATGTTAACATACAAACAAGTGGGTATCACTGACAAGTAACTTTAAAAACCACAGTCTGTTTTCCCACTGATGTTTCTGTGACTGTAAACAATGCCATGAAGAGTAAGAGAAGTGTGGCTGAAACTCAGACCTATGTTAAGATGGTGCGTGATCTATTTACAAGAGAGATTGTGCGATGCAACCCTGGCAAGGCTGAGGGACAGGACTCTGCTTCAGAGGGCTCCTTCAGCCCTCTGTGCCGGTACATTTTGGTTGTCCCATGTCACATTTACCCTGACAGGCTCCAGTGCTCCATTTGCTGCTGCTTAGTGTTTCCATTTCCACTTCCTCTTTGATGACAGTGACAGGCAGCAACCCATTTGATACCTTGTTGGTGTAACTAATTTTGACTTGGCAAATGTGGAACCCCCTCTTTGATAAGCATATATTCTTGGAAAGCACAGGCAGGGTTGACAGCCACCTACCTTCAAGTCAGTCTTTAAAACATAACATGAGAATCAAAGATGGGCAGGAGATTATTCCTGCATGGGTAATTGTTAAGCAGGATCCATTTGCCTATGTACAGGTATGCTATCCTCACTGTTCAGAGAGCAGAGCAACTAAAAATTAACTTGAGGCAGGCATAAGTGGACAAGCTTTTCATCTCATGCTGTTCTTTCTAGGCAGCATTATGATTTAGCAATGCACTGCCTTGCAGTAGGTAGGAAGGCTGCTGTTCTTTCAACCTTCAGAGTCACGTCCAGATTTGTGTTTCAACCTGGTGTAACTCCTTCATTAAGTATACTGGGATGTCAGGTCTCTGAGGTGGAAACAGTGCCTTCTTTTTCACACATGTAAAACCCGAGGAGCACAGTTAGCTCACGCTGAGGTAGCTTGTCATCCTCTTTGCTGGTATGGATTTCAGTTGAGTAAATGGAGTGTGAAGCCAGGAACCTTGGGACTTGGTCAACAGAGCAGAGATGGGTGAGGGAGACGTAGGCACAGCACTCTAAAAGACAAATCTGTTTTCTGTTATAAATCTATCCTGTGTAGTGTCCACAAAGAGCTAAAAAGCAAGATGAACCTTGCAGGTTTGACATCTATGTGCATGTCCCTTAAGCCTCTAGCATGTGATAGTTTTGTCTAGCAGTGAGAAAGTGGTGTAGGCACATACTGAGTATGGCAAATCTCTGTAATCAGCATACTTTTTATTGGTGCTTTCTGTGGAACCATGCCTGGTAGCCGGAAATTTAAGGAGTTAGTTTTAAAACAGTCAGAGGCTGACCTGATCATCTACACAGAGAAAAGTTATTAAAGTGAGAAGAGCTTTTCATTTTATCTGTTACAAATTCATAACGCAGCAAGGAATGGATGCTAGAAAAATTAAATCAAGAATGCAGCAACCATGAAGGTGATTAATTTTTATGCCTTTCTAGAAGTCAGCCCTTGCTGAACCAGACAAGCCCTGGATGGAGGAGGGGACTGGGCACCTCCTGGGATGGAGCTCCTGGATTGCAGTGACTGTAAAACTGCAAACCTCTGGCATGTGTCGCTTGTTCTCTGTACCGTGGGCTTTGGACATTCAATATTCACGTTGGATGGAGTCAGATGTTTTCCACACGGATACAGAGGCATTTGGGGAAGAGACAGGGGCGGTTTTTGCATAGGAGACAGCAGCTCCTGGAGCTTCCCCAACTCCACCATGTATTACACCAAGGTCAGCATGCAGCTGAGCGCTGCACAGCACAGCCTCGGCACTCCCTTGTGTTTGTTGTCTTTCTGCTGTGGAAGGTCAGAGTTGCTCAGCAGTTCTCTGCCAGCACAGGCCTGCTGCCAGGTGGTGGTAGCCCTGGCATTGAAACTCTGCTGGAATGGCTTT
The DNA here is from genome assembly GCF_000691845.1 of Merops nubicus. Classification (NCBI taxonomy): domain Eukaryota; kingdom Metazoa; phylum Chordata; class Aves; order Coraciiformes; family Meropidae; genus Merops; species Merops nubicus. The sequence continues at coordinate 124,896 of NW_008614155.1, read as the reverse complement.
TGAGCTGTTCGTGGCTCTGTGCCTTCACTTAGCCACTGTTAAAATACAGCACTAAGGGAAAAAACCACTGCCCAGAAGCATTGAACCTCGCCATCCAGGCTTCTCAAGAAGTCTGATTTGGAGGAAGCCTTTTAATGGGGAAAAACTCCTCTTTCTTGGGGAATTTCAAGTAAGATGGAGCAAAATAGAATAACTTTTTTTTTTTTTTTTTTTTTTACAGTTGAGAGTACTTTGCTCGGGTGCTGAGCTATGTGCTGAAACATTTTACATTCTAGTAAACATTTAAATGTGGAAATTATATTTCTTGGTTTCCTGCAGACGGTGCTACAGATGCTGAATGATAAAACAGTTGATACAAAGAGGAAGAATATTGTTGGTGCAATAGAAATGCCGGAGTGCGCTCGTTATCACTAAGGAGAAAATTTTCCTCCACACCACAGGTAGATGAGACAGAAATTTGCTTCATTACTAAGAGGAGGACAGAGCAACATACAATGGCATTAAAATGAAATGCAGGTCCCTCAGCAAAGGCCTTCCTTGAGAGCCTGGGATGCCTTTGCTTTAGTAAGAGATCCTGTGAAGAGGTCACTTGCTCTGTTAAGCGCTGGCTCCCAGTTCTATTAAAATCATTATCCCATGTGCCCTGTTTACAAAATAAGGTTTATACTCACTTTTAATTCTTAAAAGCAGAGGAAAAAAATGAGCTTGGCAAAGGCTTTTGAACTGCTGAATCAAGAACTAGCTGCTTGCAAAGAGGGATTAAAACCTTTTAATCCTTTTGTGTAAAAGAATATGGTGTTTAATGTGGTAGGCATGCTGGCAAAATTAATTTTCATGTTTTTTCAAGCACAAGATTTCAGTTCTGTCTTTGTTTCCTGGCCCTGCATATCTTACAAGTTCTTCACGCTATGAAATACACTTTATTGACTTTGAAGTTTTTGAAGAAATTTGCAAATAACAAATTCAGATTTGGAAGGAAAAGTAAGTTCCTAGGAAGCAGGCACAGCTGTTACGTACTGCCCCAGGCATCTTGTGATGACTGATTTCGGAGCCCAGTAGCTGGCAGCATTATTCTCTTGTCCCTTCTAAGTGCTCCATGAAAGTGAGAGGGGGTCTGAATTCGGGTACTGAATTTTGTGTGTGATTGAATGAATGTTCTGTATGTATGCATTTAAAAGCCCTTAAGTGAACGTTGTGTAAATGGTGGTAATTGGAGGCAGTCTCCCTGCAATCCGTTCTTAAGCTAAATAAGGTCTAAGGCCAAAGGCCCGAACGTTTAATTGTATTAAATACAGAGGGTGAAAAATTTATTAACTCAGAAAGTGTGTATTACCAAGGTAATTGGAATTGCCTTTAAGCTATTACCAGGTGGAAATTCGACTTCAGGTTTCAATTTTAAATTAAAGCGAGGCAGAAAACCATTCTGTGAGGCTGCTGGAAGGTCTGCAGTTAGAACAGCACTCCTCTGTTCTCCCTTGTTTTTATACTCTGTGTACTACTTCGTATAAATGCTGGAGAGATAGAATCAGAAGCTCAAAACCGTGTATAGGGTTCTGGCTTTTCCCCAAGATATGCACACACAGGCTGCAGGTGCTCTAGGGAAACGTAAAAGCAGAGGAGGGGAAATGAAGATGACCTCAGGTTCTAGAAGGATGTCTTTCTGGGCTGTTCTTCAGCGTTTTTAATCAGTATTCTGCAGTCGTATGCAGGACTGCTTTGTGCTTCCTGGCATATTTTTCTTTTCCTAGTTACGTGTTATTTCAGTTATTGGAAGCATTTGTAAGAGTGGTGTCATAGTAGAGAGGTTGATTTATTCCTCCCCCCCCTTTCCTGGCACACAAAATACTTTAAAAAACCCATGGATAAGAGTCAATCACAGTACAGGGATTAGCCAGAGTTAGGGATTTTCTTACTAAGATGTAAAGCAGCTCACACTGATAGCTGGCCAGGCACTTTGAGAAAGACATTGCAATTACAACAGCCTTGAAAAGTAAGGGAGAAAATTTGCCACCCTGTGTGCAAAATGTGTAGGCACCCTGCAGATGCGATATGAAGAGAAAGCACCTCCCCGTTGGAATAGGGTCACGTTGCCTGCCTGAAACTCTCTCCACAAACAAATGGACACCCAAAATGTTCAGTGCCACTGAGTGACTTCCACAGCAAACCTGTGTGATGGTTGTCTGAGACAATTAATTCTGTTTCAGTATCATGTCAGTTAGTTTTAGGCATTTAAACTCTTTCATCAACTTCCATGATTCATAAAGAGACAGAATTAGAAATTTACTGAAGTGCAATACTATGATGACAGGCTGGTGCTGTAGGTTATTAATATTCTTAATTGTGGCTTTACCACTTGAGTGAACTAACGGCTTTTAACCCATATTTCTATGGAATAAGCAGGTTTCTCCAAACATCAGCATTTAACAGTGAACACCCAGTTTCTACTGGTGCAGGGTTGATTTATATATAACCATCCTGGCACTGACCAGAAATACACCGGACACATGAGGTTTTAAGATGTTTCTTTAAGAAGAAAATTTAAAATATTCAATTTTCACTTAAAGACTATTTAATGATTTGTATTGCATTTAGTAAGTATAAGTCCTGTATTAGCAAAAGGAAAAAGAAGGCTTGAAAATGGCAGTCTGGTGGTGAAGGTTCCCACCTGTGCATCTGCAGAGATGCCTCTGCCTCATTCAAGGTTTTGCCTTTAATCTGGGCTTATGGTAAGGAAAGAGCCTTTAAAAATTGTGAGCAGCACCCGTTTGCTGAGGGAGTGAAGGAGCAGGAATGAAAGACTGTAAATTTCTGAGCTTAAGTCATTACATATATTGATAAAATGATACTTTTGACCTAACATGTACCTTTGCATTCTCCTCAGTCAAACTTCCTACAAACAAAGCAAGCACAGTGGGTCTCACCTGGTGAAGTGAGGACCTTGCACCTTAGTTCACCATGTTTCCTGCTGCTGTTTAGGGCAAAGCACACCCTCTGCTGAATGACTGCTTTTGTTATTTTTGTAATGTAGTCGTACTGAAAGTTACACAGGTCATTGAACATGTTAAAAGGTGACTTCTTAGAGTTTTGTGTATGAATCATTTACTTTATTGATTTCATTTTATATGAACTCAAAAGGTATCTGTGAGTAACTTTACGGAAGTCAGGAGAGGAAGGTAAAGAAAAATGCAACTTGCTTTGAGATAATGTTTTTGTAGATTTGATTATCATGGACAACCACACTTGAAGCTGGAAAAGTCAACCACTGGAATTGGATTGTAATAGTCTGTCCTAACTGTTGTGAATCTCTTAAACATTAAAACCTAACAATAAGATGATAAAATGGGAGGAGGATGTGGAGATAACATTAGGCAACCTGTGATTCAGAGAGATCTGAGGAATATAGTGAATTCAAAATGCCCTTTTCTGTGATTGGGGTGCAGTTAAGTGTTTTTTAAAGTGGATGGGTGAAGGGGTTATGCTCCATTCACTGGATAAAAAGAAAATTGTGTATGTATTTGAGCATACAACACCCTGCTATATATATTTGCATTTATTTAATAAGTATCTTGCACCAAGCAATACAGGACAAAACTTTCATTTATGAAGTGCTGTCATCTTAGTGAAATAAAACCAAAATAGGAAACTAAAGAATGAATTATCATTGTGATCACTGAGATCTACTGATGCTTTAGTAAGCTGTTGTTAAAGAAATGTTATTGCAAGGCTCAAACAGGCTCTTCCTACTTGTGAATTATAGAAGAATTAAAAGTGTAATTTTGAAAAATTGTATTAAGCTAAACAATATTCCTAATAATCACAATGGGACAGGAACCACGTTTAAACTATGGTGGATATACTGAAAGGAAGGCATAAGGATATTAAGTATAAGGATAGCTGGAGAGCCCACTGGCTTGCTTCCTGACCTGCAGCAGATGCTTAGATGAAAAATCATAGAGTAAGTTTCAGCAGAGTATCTTTCCAGCAGGCATCCACCCATGCACAGATATCAGTTATCCACGATCATAAAGGAAACAGAAAAATACCCTTGCTGATTTATATAAGAATGGGCCACTTAACTCTTCTAGACCACTTTATTTCCACTTCAAAGGTAGCAGTGAACGTAAGAAAGTCTGTGTCATTCTTGGTTTCTTCACAGTGTTATAACAACTGAGCCACATCATCATTTTTTGTGTATTTGTCCTGACAGCAGCCATGTGAGAACAGCAGGCAGGTTTTACAGTGGAAGCTGAGGCACAGTTGTGCCTTAGCATATGTGACAGCAAAGGTTAAAGGCAGGGAGTTAAACCTGAATTTCAGAATTTCCAGGCTCAAGCACTGTTGCTGTTATGATCTTTTAATGCTTATGACAGTAACTTCTTATAATTCATTTAGCCCAGGTGCTTAAATGAGGCCACCCATATATGCTTATTGTATGTGTTTATCTAGTTCATCTCATATCACAACTGTAATTTTTTCCTTCACCAAGGAGACTACTTTCAATCTTAATTTAACCCAAGCCATAAAAGCTTTCAGATAAAAATACAAGCTCCCCTCTTCTACAACACCAGCCTTATTTTTGGCTACCTTTCTATTTAGAACAGTAAGCACTTGTAACATGAGGACAGAGATATTTTTCTTTAAAATCTCTCACAGCAGGTGAGGGTTCATAGAACACTTAATTGCAGATGTGTATTTAATAATTCATTTTTCTCAAACCTTTGCAACCCTTGGGAAAAAAATAGCATCCACAAGAACAAGAGGAGCAGTATGATTGCCAGTTTCTGAATTAAATTTTTTGGATGAGGTATATTTGATGTGGGTGCTAAATACTGAAAAAGCATCAGGATTCAATTTAATTTTTCTATTTATTTTAAGAAACCATCTAATGATGGGTCTTTCAAGTAAAACAAGCTAATATTTGGGTGTATGAAGCGTATTTGTGTTGGCACATATTATGTTTCAGCCACTTGAAATTTTTGGCTCTTACAAAATCACAAGGAAGCATCTTTTATGTGACTGGAGTGCGCTTAATGTGCAGCAAATTACAAGGATCTGTGCTTAATATACATGACCCAGCATCACTTTTCAAGGCTGTGAGTGGTATTCAAGTCAGGTAATGCAGATCATATGTTATTTCTCAAAAGCCATGGTTGACATAAGAGACACCTTGATGAGTTAGAAGTGGGCTACACTTCTGCATCTTGCCTTGAAGGAAATGTGGCAAAAGACTTTTCTCCCTGGGATGTCCTTTGGGTTCCCTGAGAAGCTGTACAACCTAAAAAACATGTTATGAAGTGACTCTGAACTGCTCTGGTAAAGAAAAGAAAACGTAAAAAGGCGAACTGCAGCATTACCACTGTGCTACAAATATTTGGTAGGGCAAATCTTAAAATTTTTAACTGTGGAGGTGGTTTTCTGATTCCTAACAATTATTTCACAACAAGCATGTTGTCTGAAATAGCTGAGAACAACAGTGATTTTATATATAGAATATGGGTGAGAGAGAGTCATCTTCATGGTTGACTGTCTCTCAGTGGAAGCTGCCCTGCAGGAAGGCTGTGTCAGTGGCTCTCCAGCAGATCAGAAACTCTACCTTTGAGGGCTTCAGGTTGCTCTCCCAAAGCCATCACGTTTGCTTTTGCTGGTGAGGTCAGACAACAACCTGACTGATAAGTGCATACCTAACTTGTCTGCATGTACTTTTCTCTCTGGCTTTTTGTACCCATGTTCTTGTGGACCTCTTAAAATGTAATTCAAGGAAACATTTCTTTCATCACACACCCTAGCTCAGCTGAGGACTCTGCACGAGTTTGCTGCTCTTTTCCAGCATAGGGAAGTAGACTAATGTGTGCCTAAATCTCTGCTAACATCTCTTCCAAACCATGAGACTCTCTTTGTGATTCACTTTGTAGGATTATCCAGGAATCTGTGCTTGCTCAGCAAGTGACTTTTTCAACATTATCAACTGTGAAAGTCCTTTTCTTCTGAAGTGTTGGGTTTTTTTAAAAAAAAGTTTCTCAATGGAGAGCATGTCTGAGCAAGTTGTTATTTTTCAGCCTCCAGCCAAATAAGATGAAGCCTGTATCTTTCTGTTTTTCACAGTCTTCCTCCTCAGAACTACATTGTTCCCATAAGCTCTCTAGAATAATTTAGAGTAAAGACCAACAGGGAAAATTTCAGCCAAGAAGGTGAAAGTTTTCCCCTTCTTCTGCCTGAAGCTTATGAGTGAATAGAAATGATGATAGCAGTAATTTTCATTCCAAATGTAGTGGGAACATGGTTATGAAGTAAGGAGCAAAGATTAGTGTAGACGGTGAGGACTGAATGTGCTCCAGGGATCTCACACTGAGCAGACAGTTTAAGGAAAGAGAGGCTGCAGTTGTTTGGACTTGGAGTTATCAAATGACAAATGCACCAGTCTGGAGATGTCACTCCATGCAATGGAGTAAATGAAGGTGGGTGTGATGGGCACCTCTCCCTACTGTCACCCAAGACTTGCTTCAGATGTTCTCTCTCAAGCTGGTATTTCACAGATGTGTCTTTGGAATATGATCACACTTTTTTTTCCCCACTTTAACTTTCAATAAAAAATCTTCAGCTTTACTTGGTCCTTAAATCATCAGGGAAAAGACAGGATTTCACTGTGAAAGACATTTCGCTTCCTTGTATTTATTTGTATTATTTCCTTGTATTTAGCTTGTTTGCACAACAAACAGTTAACTTAAAGCTTGTCATGTCTGTAATCATCTGTGGAGGCTGATCATTTTGAATTTAAGAAAAGGGGAAAGCTATCTAGGTTACTGATTAACTGTTGTATTTTTGGTACATCCTTATTTTTTATGATCATGTTTCTAGGGCTATCCTAGGAATCTAAAAAAAACTAACATCACCTGACTTATCCTCTGTGGTTACTACTGCCCTTTGGAGGTAACCAGTGATGTGTTCCTACAGCAGCTTCCTTGGGGCAGTAATTATAGAAATTCTGGTTGGAGGGGAGATGTGGAGGTAGTCTAGTCCACTTAAGATGCATTTTTCACAGGCACCAAGATTTTCATGGATCATCTGTCACACTTCTGTTAGCTCTCACTGAGATAAGTTTTGGGATTTGCTATAACAGTTACCCATCAGTATAAAAATATGTGTGCCCATGCCTGACTCTATTGTCCTGGGGCCAGGACTCAGGATTTTAGGTTTGGTTAATTAGTACTTTGCTTTCATTTCAAAACTTCAGGGCATAGATGTTTAAAATGGCTTTGTAGAAATACCCTTTCCCAGACTGTGTGAGAATTTGCTTTATATACAGGTATACTTTTGTGACCAGTCTCGGTGGATTTAGATGGTTTCCAGAAATCAGTGTTGCTCAATTAAATGTACAGAAGAAAAAGATTCATTAGAACAATGTAAATTCAAGATGAACAAGACAGCACTTTTTTTAGGTTTTACTGCAAGTGAACACTGAATTTCCTTTTGTTCTGTTTTTTAATAGATTTTTTTTTTTTTTTTTAATGTGCAAAAGTAAAGGAAATCCTCAGTGTACAAACTGGGAAGTAGGTGTACAGCAAGAGAGATAATTGCATAGTATTCTTCAAGGACAAAAGTTTTTTGATTCTGCTGTATTTCTAATTTGAAACATTTACACTATTTTCCTAAGATAACAGAGTAAATAACAGAAAATCAAAAATACAAATCAGCTGATGAAATGCAATAGAAGACATCAGCTCAGCACACTGCAGAGCAAAACAGTCAATCACACTGCAATCACTAGCAGCCTGAACAGTAAATTAACATTTCACTGGGATAAATGAGAGGTGAATAAACATATATATATATGTAAATATAAACTAAGTAGAAATAGACATGATTATAGATGAGTAAATATGTGAAATCAGCATCAGTTAAGCAAGTACACTTAATAATTGCTTCCTGTTACATGTTAAGACAATGTGCCAAATACTGCAGGCAGCAGCCATTGTGTCTTCAAAGGCATTTTCTGGATTTTGAGCTGTTTTCTGTGCATGGTCCTGGGGCTCCCTTCACCAAGGATGGTCAGTTCAGTATGCCTGTGCGTGATGAAGTCTGTGGTCAGGTCTGTGATATTCCTTTACAGAAGCTTGTTGAGGCCAGAGCATGTGTACCCACTTCTGCATGGACAGTGCTGACCTTGGTGGATCCACCATCTGCAGAGGCCTTTTGGTAATAAAGCTCAGCAAGCAGCAATAGTAGAGGTCCAGGCACGCAGCTTAGTGTCTCAGCTGTGACCTCCAGATCACCTGGGTTTGAGGTTGGTGTGTCCCATGGTGCCTGTGATCTATGTGGGCAGTTGGTGAGCTCCTTAGCTCACAACCACAGTCCACATTGAGTATCTGATGTTGCAAGTTTGAAGGGGTCTGCTGTCCTGCTGCCTCTGGAGGGGCATACCACCAGCCCCTCTGCTAAGCATGTTCTCAGCTAGTGGTGATGACAGCTGATGTGACCTTGTCCTTCACTCTGAAGCTGTGGTGGGTTGACCTTGGCCAGCTGCCAGATGTCCACCCAGCATCAGAGAACTACCTGCTCCACTGTGTTGTCTTCATGGGCTTCAGGAGGGTCTCTGCTTGGGAGCCTGGAGCTCCTCATGCCCCTCGGACCTGAGTGCTGGCAGGGCTGTTTCTCATGGTTTTTTTACGTCACTCCTTACTGCCATGAGGAATTTTGTCTCTTCTTAAACCTGGTACCACGGAGGTACCACCGTGATGAGCATGGCTGTGCCCTGCTGTGTGACTCTTGTGAGACTGGCTGCGTATAGCACAGGGCAGCCCTGACCTCTCCTCACAGACCCCCTCCTGCACCTCACCCTGACACCCCATAGAGATGTGGTGTGTGTACAAAGTGTCCTGGGCACTCAGCAGTCTCCCAGCTCTGGGCCACACACGTTGGAGTAGGGCAGAGTGGCTTCTGCACTTTGCCAAAAGCAGCAGCAAAAGCAGCAAGGAGTCACTCCATGACATGATGTGGGGGACGGTGAGGGTGTGTGTAAGCAGTTAATGTGGGCTAAACCAGAAGGTGAAACTGGGATTAAGGATGTGCTATGGTTTTAGAAAAGCCTTTGGAGACTGCTGTTGAGTTGCGCTCTCTTCAGGTGGCAGGTGCCAGCTCACAGCTGTTGAGGGAGAGGTGCCACCTTCCAGTGCTCACCCCCTGGTCTGTCTGATCCTACCCTGACCCAGTGTGCTCCCTACCCTGCTTGGAAAAGAAGATAAAAAAGGGGCTTTCTGACAGGCTAGGGGCCCAAATCCTGCTCCACAGAGGCTCTAGTGACCCTGGAGCTGGCTTCCCAGTGTTGGGAAGCAAGGAGGGAAGGCGAGGGGAATGAAGAGCAGAGCAAGGCCCCTGTCACTTCAGCAGCTGTAAGCTTCCAGTCTGGTTCAACTGTAACTTGCAACTGCACCCTTAGCATTTTGATCTCTTAGATGTTAGGAAAATGCATTTAAAGCTTGTCTTTTGGAGTTGCTGAATCTGTATCCCTCCTAGATTGGGGAAATTTAGCCCAAACTTAGGTTTTCATCAAAAGCTTAGTATTTAAAGTTTAAAGCACCTGGGCTTACAGATGTCAGCCATCTCTCCTTCAAGGACATATTCATGTCTGTGTCCAGAATGTGAAGATGTGGAACCACCACCAGCTCTGTGGGGCGACATTAGTTGAGTGTCTTGGGATTGAGCAAGTGTCTTCTCTTGCTCCTTTCTACTTACTAGCAGCTGTCTCTGCCCTGTTTATAGGTCAGGTTCATCTTTGAAGTGGTCGATCAGAATTGTATTTGAAATGTGGCCTTAGTGTGACCAGTGAGCTGAATGAAATCATGGGCGAACTCTGTTAACTTCCTCTGTGGAGTTAAATGTTTTAGTGCTTTATTGGGATACAGGATCGTCAAATGCTTTTGACTGTTTCAAAGTGATCTTCAGATCACATACTGCAAAATTCTCTTCTACAGCGAGTGCAGAGGGAAAATACAAACGTCCAGTCTGGATGTCTAGTTTTATTCGTCCAAGCCTGTCATGTAAATCCAGAAGATGCAACTATATTTTAATGAAAATCTTTGATTATGAAAACGTTATATGATACTTCCACACACACACACACACACACACCATTTTTGCTGAGTCTGTCAGGCCTGAATGTCACTTTGATTTCTTTGCTGACTTTCACTTTTAGTGATTAGCTTCTTACCAAGCCCAGGCCTGCCTCTGCAGGTATCCAGATACTTATAGACTGTAGCACTTTTGTGTCAATCCACATTTAAAATGAAATTAAGGGTTGATATTTGTATACTTAAAACTGCAACTGTTAATTTTGATTAATATCTTAACAGCTTTCAGGAAAACTAACGTCAACGTATGGTACGTTTTGTAGATTTGGTGTGTCAGCTGTTCTGTAATTTCCAGTACTGTGACCATGTTATAAACCTGCAAAAATCAATTTATTAAAAAAGGAAGCCTTAAAAATAGTTCCAAATTGTCATGGACCTGAGTGAATGCCCAAGGGGCTGGGGGGAGCCCTGTATTGCCCTCATTTGCAGGCAAGCCAGATGGACTTTTTTCATTTCAGGAAGAAAAAGGTACTCAAGCAGAAACCATGCTTGTCATGTCAAAGTCTGTGCTGAATTTGTGTGGCTGAGGCCATTCAACCTGGATTTGCAGTAGGAGCCCAAATTATCTTATAGTTTAGATTAACATGACACATTCCATTCTTATCTGATGTTGTGTCTTCATGGGGGTGATTTGATTATTTTTCCAGGCAAGCCAACGTTTATGAAAGCTCCCGAAGATCAGATTGGGATTTCTGGAGGAGTGGCCTCTTTTGTGTGTCAGGCAACAGGAGAACCCAAACCTCGTATCACATGGATGAAGAAGGGGAAGAAAGTCAGTTCTCAGCGGTTTGAGGTAATTAAAAAAAAATAATAATTCAGTAATAAGTCTAATGCTTTCAGACCTTAATTACACAATAATCATCATTGCAACCTAGATATCTGCATCAGCAACTGTACAGAGTGTAGAGCTTTAGAATAAAGTGAATTTCCTGCCCCGCAGCAATGCAATCTGTGGAACAGGCATTGTCCTTTGAGCATGACACTGGAAGCACACACATAGGATGTCCTTCTTCAGTTGGGAGAACAGGGCTTACACTGAGTTGCATGGCTGATAAGAGTTAGCTCTAGCAGTAATTTTATGTTTGCGTTGTGAAAATGAATAAGGCACCTCCTTGGCTTGCTATGCCCAGTGAAATTCAGAAGCAGGATGCCAAAACCCTATTGGAAGGCTTTCTAAGTGGTGGCTACTGCTGTCCCTCCAACAAATGTGCTTGGAAGGGGAATGGCAAAGTCATCCTGAAGGATGAGTTGCCTTCCTTGTGAACCAAAGTCTGAGAGAAAAGAAGATGGAAGAGCAGGTATCAGAAAGGCGTTTTGAAAAAAGGTCCAGTTTGATTCATATTTTAAATGGCAAATACATTTTCACTGACTTTCTCCACCTTTTTCTCCACTTCCCTTTTTTGGAGTTGGGCTTTTTTTCCTGAAACTGCCCATGGAAATGTGACCCTCCCACGATTCTGCGGTCTTTCCTCGAATCCCCTGTCTTTGGTGGTTTTGCTTTTCTGATTGGAGCACGAGATGACTTTGTGGACCAGAATGGATTGATTCAAGTCACCAATTTAATAATGATTTTGTATGTGAGCAGAAAACCTTGATTAAAGAAATCAATTTTCATCTTGTTTTACATTGTTATTTTTCCCAAATAAAGGTTAAGTTTTGTTGTATAGTAATCATTTAAACATTCTAATTTGTAAGTAGATATAACCTTTATAGTGAATTTGGTACTTACTGTGGCTAACCAGAGGGCTATGCCATATTATATGCATTTATATGAGCAATTTTATACCTTTATTCATATCAGTTTTGATACATTATTCTTTTTATTCTTTTAGGAGACAGTGAATACTATCTTTTTTTTCCCCTAGATAACTATTAATTTTACCTCATTACTGAACTAGTCTTTATTTGGAGGAAAATTGGAATTGAGTTTAAATGGAAAAAAACCCCAAACAACTAATAAACAAGTCTGATGTACACATGCTGAGTTACTACACAAAAGAAGTACCCATCATTAGCAAAGGAACAGCATTTCTGGACTCCATGTCTGTGAGGTCCTTAGTAGCTGCCGCTCCCTCCTTCTCACACAGTGTTTGTTCAAAGGATTGTAAGGGCAAAAGAGCTTTTCTGCTCTTTCATCTCTTAGCTTTTTAGTCCTTATGACTGATGTGAATTAATCTCTGCATTTGACTTTGTCTTGTCTTAAGATCTGGCAGTAGCCTTGTCCTGCATAAAGGTTATAGAAAGTTTAGCATTTTTTAACAGTTTCATATTTAATTTTTTTAAAAAAAAAATCCTTAAAGTGTACTATGGTGATGTTCATATTTCTCTGTCCTGTCTGCTGCTATTGAACCCAAAATAGGTTTTTTTGCAAGCTGTTTCTAATGGCTTATTTCTTTCAGCATGAGGTATAACAGATTTTCGGTGGTCTTGGTTACCTTTTGATTTCTTCCAATCTCTTCTGTCAATGCAGACTCTTATTGTGCACGTTATTTATCTCCTTCCTGTTTTCACTCATCTGGTCTTTATACTGTGAGAAGCACTCCTAAACAGGGCTTGTGAAAAGAGGGTAAAAGTTCTGCATGGAGGCACTGCAGGTCCTAGGCTGAGGTACATGTGTCTGGAACAAAGTATGGTTTGTTCTCTTCATCTCCCTCTCCAGTCCTCGAGTGACAGGAGGGGTGCTTGTGCCTTTTCCTCATGCTGTCACCATCTGCAGTTCAGTTAATATTTCCAACTTTTGCTGTGCTCAGTAATAGGAGAAGGATGAGTTTGGCATTAACAGTGGCCTGAGGCTGTGCCTTCACAGCATTGCCGTTAAGGAGTGATCCAGCTGCAAACTAACAAATAGATCTTTCTTCCATGTAAGTTAGAGGAATGCATGTTACAGCTTCTCAGGATAGATGGAAAGGCAATGATTTATTAAGGACTTAATTTATTATGCCGGGGAAGGAATTGTAATTACATCATTGTTGATTATGCTAGAGTTGCAAAGTACCTGATGCTGAAGGACATTAAAACCCCTCGCTTTCTGCTGGAGTTAACACGTGCTGTGGGTGCTCAAGGTTTTATTCTAGTTGCGTTACTATTTTCCTGACAGTCCCACAGGAGTATATCATTCTGCTCTTCCATCAAGGTGAAAGTTGGCACTAAATTGCTATCAGTGTGATTAGTAAAACCATTAGTGCAAATATGGCTCAGATGTTTTAAATCATCAGATCCACATCTTTATTGCCAGATTGATAATTTGTCAACCTTAATTGATTCATAAAGTATGTCATTGGATCTTCATTTGTTCTGGCCTCCTCAGAGGACAAATATGTTCTTGACTCTGAAATTTTTTACATTTCTGTACTTGGAACACTTGACTAATGCATGGTATTTTACAGCTTACGGGGTTTGGTTTTGGTTTTTTTAACTCCTGGATTGTTTTGAATTTGAGTGTTTGTTGCAGAAGATACCATTAAAGATGTGCTCTCTTTCTGTTGTTAAAGGTTATTGAGTTTGATGATGGATCGGGATCAGTTCTGCGGATACAGCCCCTGCGTGTTCATCGAGATGAAGCTATCTATGAATGCACAGCAACCAATAGTGTTGGGGAGATAAACACGAGTGCCAAATTAACAGTGTTAGAAGGTAAGTAGGAAGTTTTTTCATGGCTTAGGTGGCAGAAGACATGGCTTTGGCTTAGATAGCTATGTGTTGGCATGGTGGTTTTAAATGACATGGTGATACTCTGGCTTGGTTTGGAAATGCTGTGTTCATCTTGTGTCGTTTGCTAGAATCTCTTCTTTGTGATAGAAGCTAGTATTTTTCAGATAATCATGAAAAGATTGCAGATGATGAATTTTCTTTAAAGAGTGTTTTAGTTGTATAGTTGTGTTGTCTGAGGTGTGTTGTATCTGACTTGGAGGGCTAGCTAAAGAGATACTGGTATACTTTTCTCATCTGTGGTTTGATTGTAGAATTGTATCTGACAGGCAGAAACGTAATCCATGTTGCTGCACCTTCTGGATTAAATTGGCACAGTTCTTGAATAGATTTTCAGGTTATTCTTCGGATTTTGAGTTTGATGTGGAATTTAACTGGGTTTACTCTTCACTCTCCTCACAATTTGTTAGTCATTTTCTCCTGATAAGGAATAGATTTGGATCCTTATAGGCAGGTTTTAATTTGCTTGCTATGTTGTTTCTTCTAAATGGAATGTTTTGTGGAAGAGCAGCATATTAGATATCTAAGGCTTGTGATCAGTTGATGATTTTATTTTTAATATGAGTTTGTCAGAATTATTGTCTGCTTTTAAGGAAATGTGTTTTTTTTTCAGGACATGAATGTCTTGTAGTATTTAGATATAGGATTTTTTAAATACTGAGATGTTACAAACCTGGGGCATTTGGCTGAATGGCATTTTTTTACTTGCATTTATTGCGACAAGCAGGGAAAGGATTAGGCAGATTGCTTGGTGTATATGGATCGATGTAGAAACCTTTGAGTAAAGAAAAAACTAGACTGGAAAGCATTTATTGCTGTATGATTTGGAACCAGCAGAGACTGGTTATCCCAGTGGTGAGTGTGCCAGCCATACATGACAAGTCACCTATTGTCCCTTGTTCTCCCATCCCCATTCATAGCGCAGAGGTAATCATATTTTCCTCTCTGCTCTGTGACAAAGAATACATTAAACAACTGTAATGTGCTCAGACACTGTGGTGATGGGAATCAGAGAAATGATTCAGTACTTGATGTGATTGTGTATCTTGTTCCTGGAGGTGGGGCATCTTAAAGGATCAGCTTGCTCTTCAGTAGTGGTATTCTTAATAATAGGATAACAGGTGCTATAGACTTGAGAATTATTGGGGAGAAAAAGCAGATCTTTTTTGTTAGTTCTTACCTTTGCAGCCGTGTATGTGAGTGCATAAAGCTCAGTGGAGCTCTTTCAGCAGTTTACGTGCAGATCTGCATTTAAATGGTTCTTGCAACTGGATTTTTGTGATAGTAGATACTTGAATACCCAACTGTTCCAAGCACATTCCTGTTTCCTTTGGTTGCAGTTGTCTTTATGTATCTTAGATATGTATGCACATGCACACACATGCTAATAATTTATTTGCTCTGTGTTAAATGTTCAAAGGCCCACAGAGAGACACATTGCATAAAGCAGCACAACAGTATTTCTCAGCCCTGTGGTGCTCCTGCTGATTTCCTGATAAGGTAAAACTTGCAGACCACCACATAAACTGGGAATGTTCGGAAACACCAGAGACAGGAAAAGACATGCATGCATGCAGTTTGAGCTGCAGAAGCAAAAGTCACTACCGGTCAGGTGCGGAGCCTGCTTTTCTGTTTGGAAAATTCCTTTTATTTGGAATAGTGCTAGTTTTAACATGATCCCCTAAGGTCAAAAAAGATCTGCAGGCTTTAGGGGCTGCGTTTTGCTCTCAAAGTGAAGAGTATTGACCCCTTGCTGGGCACTCTTGTAATGGGCAAAATTAAGAAACATTGCTGTGTAACAGTTTGTATGTGCTCAAGCATATAGAGCCATGAGATTGATTACAGAGGATGAAGAGCTACATACACCTTTTATGTTCACTCAACAGACGAAGAGGATCAGTTCTGTTCTGATGTATCTGTATTTAAGAAAAAACATTTTATGTTGCTGTTTTCTGAGACTTCCTATGGACAGGTCTATGCATTTTTTTCAGTCCTGCTATCTTATTGTGTTGTCTGCCTTAGATTATGCTGGTTCTGCATTTTGGGAGGGTGAAATATTTTTTTTGTTATTAATGTTCCTTTGTTTGCTTATGTGTTCACAAAGTGGATATTGCAACTTGGTCTCCAGCTATGTTTGGTTGTATTGTAGTCTCAATGGCCTCCAAAAATAGTGATAAGTGCCCCACCTCTATTATGCCATCACTTTCCTAACATCAATTTTCCAAACGTATCTGAAAATGACACATTTCATGTGGAACCCTGATACCCTCAAGACTGTCAAGTAGAACTGGATTTTCTTTCAGCTTCTGGGGTTAAAATAATTTCTGTAATTGCTCTCAGGTGGCAGTTTGAGTGATGCAGGTATTCTGTACTTCCCTTCAAGAATTTGACTAATGCAGTGGTCCCTGGTGCATGACAAAGCTCTATCACAGACATCCTCATGGTTACATGCTGCTAAATATACAGCAGATATTGATTTTTACATTAAAAATCCTTTATAACAATAAGTTTTAATGCTTCTTCACAATTTGCCCTTTAGAACATAGGCCTTAACATGAAATCCAGAAGTCACAGTCAGGGTTTAGCAGGCTGTTATTAGATGTCTTTGTAGCTAACTAATCTGGAGCTTTATTTTATTTACATTTCTGCAATGTTTTACAGATCAGAGGCAGATAATCCTTTCTAATTGCCAACTTACTCCATTCAGAATATTAAGTGAGAAGCATGAGTCCAGTCTCCTGGAGGAACTGGGAATTCTCACACGAGCGAATCTCTTTTAGCAGTTTGATTCCCCACTGCCGTTTCATTCTCTGCTCCCATGTCCCTCATTTTTCCCTTCTAACTGCAAATCCTGTTGTGACTAAACTACGCATACTTAGTGTAACTGGAAATTATTTCTCCTGTTGATAGTAGGAGAAATAGATGTGCGTATACCTTCTCTTCTCATTTCTCTTGGGTAGCTGATAAGCTGAATTATGTATGAGTCATATTGAACATTTCTATCTTTTTTCCAATTATGACCTGAAGCAGCACAGAAGTACGTTCCTGCCTGTGTGGCAGAGGAGGAAAGCAGTGCAAGGGGAGGAGGGCTAGAATCAATAAGCTGACACACATTCCCAAGAAAAGCCTCAGGGACAGTTAGTGGCACTAACAAATTAATAAATATATTATTCAGTGATAATGATGAGAATTACAGGGCTTTTTAAATAGGGGGATTATATGAAATGTGAGTAGGAAGGATGCCAGCGTGGAAGAATGTGGCAGGAGGCTGACTGCAGGAGTGGTGTCCTTCCACAAGACTGCTCGTACATTCAGTGTTGCAGCTGCATGAGGAAAGGTGATGATAACAATGGTTGTCTCTAGTTGCCTGCACCACAAAGCATACCTGCAGTCTGTGGTTTCCAGCAGTCTCCACCCAACAAAAAGATAGGGAAAAGTGGGGGTGGGGGTGGGGGGGAAGTGTCTTCAAGGGATAGAGAAGAGTATATTGTTTCTTTGGGGAAGGAAGGGGGCTCAAATATAAAATATATTGTCAGTTCCTTCTCCCAGAACTTTCCAACTTGGACATTGTTACATATTTTTATTTCCAGAACTGGGAAACTTCTTAGCTGTAACTGCCCTTGATGCCCTGCAAACAGTCTGTCTTTTTTTTCACTCCCCTGTAACCTAGAGCATACAATCATATCCAAATGACACTGAATATATTTTGAGTTTCATTTCCCTTTGTTTTTAAGTAGGTTAAATGAAAATGAAAATATCATCTCCAATTTCCATTTCCAGCAGAGATCTATGCAAATCCCCTGTTCCCCTATCCCAGACTCCTAATCATGTGGCATGTAGTTATCTGCCTGGAGAGCACTGCCAGGCTCTGCAGGAGAGCAGCTCCTGGTAAAGAGGACAGACAGAAGAGCCGGGAAAGGGTCACACACACACTGGGTTTCAGTCTCAAGGTAACCTGTCAAGTTAAGTTTTACTGGCTGGCTTTGTGCTGACAGAAGTTGGTGAGGTTTGGTGTGTTTCAGTGGAGCCCTAGAAAGTACCGGAGTACAGCAGTTGTCCCAGGGTGGGAAGCACCTCTACCTTACCATAATTTGCTGTTTACTGAACCATGTCATGAGCTTAATTTCTTTCACCATCTGCCAGCTGCATTCCAGTTCCTGGGGTTACCCTGTTTGAAATGCAGTAAATGACAAACATTTGACTGTTACAAATGATTTCTGTGGAGAGCTAGATCTCAGAAGGCCTGAAACAATATGCCCCTTTTGTAAACAGTCTTCTAAAAGTGGTTTTGTCATTGGAATAGTAAACAGAAGTTAGCTATGTTTAATCTTTGTTTATGTTTAGTTAGTTACAAAAGGATCAGTTGGATCATTGTACTTTGGCTCACGTTCGTCTTCATTGCTTTTGCATCTTTTTGCCAAGAAGAATTTCTAGCAATGTGTTATGAAATTGAAACAATTACAGAAGGGAAATTGAATCTGTTTGGATGTAATGAACGTGTAAATGAATTAAGGCTCCCAGTACCCTGCTGCTGCTGGGATTGGTAGCATTCTCTGCATGTCTCTGGTCAGGAGAGGGACAGGTCTTTACTCTTTCGTGTAACTGTTGTGACTTGCTTTGGTCTCTCCCGGGGGAAAAAAGACTGCTGTGATGACAGAGGTCCCACTCCTGCTCTCTGCACAAGCAATCCAAGTAGTACTTTATGAGACAGGCAGTTAATGGACCTCTGTAATTATTGCATTTCCTAGAGCTGCAGCACAGTGAGTCTCCACATGCTTCCCTGCTGAGGGAAACGTCCTGAAGTACAACGATGCACAGAGAAATGAAGAAGCCTGACTCTGTTTGCTTTGCATTGGATTGTGGCATGTCCCATGCTTGTTAAAAAGGGAAACATTAAGCCAATTACTCATTGTGGCCTCATTGACAAGTTTAGGTTGTCACCTAGAACAATCTTAAAACTGAGCTCATGTAGACTTATACTATTAAGGTATAAACAGGGCTCACAAGAGGAGAGTGTATTGTGCTGTTTGACAGCAGGTCACCCAGTATGGGTCTGGTAAGTCAATTTAGGAGCCCTGTCAAAGAACTCCAGTAATTCCTCAGGTACTGAACAGTGGCTAGAAGAATCCTAAAAGTTCCAGAGGAAAGAGGTGGTCTTTTGGTCCCAATGCATACAGAAGGTTGAGCGGAATTGGTTATGTGTTTCTATTAGACCAATAAAACTTACAGAGACTGTTTTACTTGTATCACCATTATGTCTCATGCTGTCATGATCTAGGCTGCCACAGTATCTGAAGAATTGTTTCAGCTATTTAATTTTTGGTATTTGTAGACCACCTATTATCTAAATCCAGATATGAAAATCTTGGTTCTCTTTATTTATTTACTTTCAAAGTATAAAGAAGAATGTTAAACCTTTATAGTTTATTTTTTATAATATTTAACAAGAAAGACTTTCTGCCTGTGAATTGGAGACCCAAAAGATATTTTTTTCATGTAAAGAAAAGTCTCAAGTGTTTCTGGTCTCTCCTCCAAACAGGAGAGTCAGCAAGTCTTTAGAACATATCAGACCCAAATGCCATAATTTCCATTTCTTATCCCTGTTTAAATGATTAACTAATGGGACATGACCATATAATGTATCTGTGATAGTAACTTTCATCAGAAGACTGCCATGCACAGAGGTTAACATCCAGGTTCATTCCACAAGTTTATGAAGCAAGAAATACAACCTTTGAAAAGTTTTATATGAAATATCGCATAGTTAATGCTGAGCTGCACCCTTTGGAGCTGTGCACTCCCATAAAACCTTGTGTCTGAAAAGGTACTGACCTCTTAATCTTGAGAACATTTTTCTTTTACAGCAAGTGGCTGCTTCTGCATATTGCCTCTCAAATGAGGTCATATGAGACTACATCTGTAACAGGATGGGATGTTGTCGTGGTCTTATCAGCAGGTTCGTGGCGTCAATGATATTGCAACACCCAAAAGCAGCACCTGCAATTCAGGAAGGACTTCCCTGATAAAAACAAGTGAGCTTTAAGTGTCGAACAAGAAAGAGGTATATTCTACAGAATTCTACATAAGTTCTAATACGGGGTTCATATTGCCGAGTACTATGTAGCTTGAAGTTGTAAGTGTGCAGCTGTGGTAGTAAGTGTGCAGTTATATCCTGTAAAAAGACTTCTCAGAGCTCCTTGTCTCAATCGATTTATGCCAAGTTTATTCAGCAGTTTATAAGCGCTGACTTGGGCACTGGAAGTGATGTTCAACTAAGAATTTTTCTCGCAAATAATAGTCGTCTCCTTTCTACTTGCTTTATTTTTCAAATCCCTCATGAAGATATTCAGAAATGTGGATGCTCATTCAGAGCCTTGTGGCAGCCTGCTGGTAACTCCTGTCTGTTGGGAAGATTGATAACTGAGCTCTGGACATTATCTTCTCTCTTTTCCTGGAGCCAGGGTGTAGAGGCAGGTTACTTCTCACTCTGTGCTATTGTACAGCTTCCTGGGAGAATGACATGGAAAGTGTGTCAGGCTGTTCTCCTTCTGCTGCTGCTTTACTGCAAAACACTCAGCCTATTCCAACAGGTACATGAGGTACAAATGGATCAGTGTAACTCTGGCAGAGATGTGCTCATGCAGGCAGGTTCCTGTCTGGTTGGAGAGATCTCCCTGTGGGTTGCCATCACCCAGCTGAGGCCAGGAATGGCCAGATGACTGCTTCTGCATCTCTGTTCCAGTCTAAAACCAGACAGGTTAGATTAGACAGATTAAATTGCCTGTGGTTTAGACTAATCTGTTTTGACTCTCCATTGGAACAGATCATTGGTCCCAGCTGGGAGGCAGGAACCACCAGCGCTGCCTTTCATGTCACTGCAGAAGGACTGGCATTCCTCTGTGCCCTGACTGCTGTGGTCACGATGTCTGAAAGCTTAGGCAGGGCTGGGGCTTGGATAGTGTCAGTAGGCAGTAAACCAGGGTGGAAACCTTGGCTCAGGCCGAGGCTAAAAAGAATGTTTTTCTAAAAAGGCCAAGTGAGTGGAGCAGCTGAGTGAAGGCTACCAAGGAGGAGATCTGTGTCCTAAAACCTTTTCGGACTAGGTACTCCGGAGGAAGAAAAAGCAGGAATAACATAGGTGTTAGGTAACAGATTGTAAATCCTGAAGTAAATACGTTTGCTGGGAAAATGAAGGTGTTTAGGTTGAGATGTGTGCTAGCCGATGTCCTAACCTGTACTAGAAAGTGACCAAGTGTCTTCTTGCAGTAAAATCACAAATTGTTTCATGGACTATTGGCCAATCTTCTTTTCGATTCTGCTAGTCTTAGTGGCCTTATTCTGCACCTCTTCCTGTTTGATTTTAGATACTTTTGTTATTTTTTTTGACACAATCAACTAAAGATGTGCACACAAGGGCCCTTGCAAGTGCCTTTTCAAAAATGGTTGCATTTTTCATTCAGTTGGTCACTGACTAGTGTAGCTTCTGTGTTTCTCTAATGCACCCACATTTATCTTGTCTCCTCTTGTTTCCAAGCAGTATGTGCCAGGCTTACAGCAAAAATTCTTAGTATTTCTTATGTTTGTTCCTATTATCCCTGTCACTTCAGGTGATTTGGCTCTTCTTGCTTGGTTTCTTTTGACTATCCTCTTTATTTACAGCATCTCTACGACGCTGTCAATTAAATACCCGACTTTTGTGCAGAGGTTTTTAATGCATCTAGTAATTTCAAAACTGATATTTGAGGAACTTGTTGATAGAGACTATTGTTGCACTACTAAAAAGAAAAAATAGCAAGCAAGAGAGTGGAGTTGATTAGGTGTCAGTGAGCCCTGATTTTGCTCACAAAGTGTTTATCTGATAATAACTAGATAAGGCAGGACCTGGTGACACTTAGATAATAAGTTGAGTTTGGAGGACTGTCAAGCAGAAGAAGATACTTTTATTAATGAATTGTATATACATGAATCTAAAAGGGAGAAAATCCCAAAAATTAAACCCCACAATTATAACCTAATGTTTCTTTTTGTTAAAGGTACTTTAATGGAAATACATTTAGTTCATCTGGAAAAGGCAGTTAGTTCATCTAACTATAAACCTTGTCAGAATCAAAAATCACATTTCTTGTCAGATTTAACATCTACTGGTGACCATCAGAAGCTAAAATAATAGATCTTTATCACCAGACATTTCAAAAGACTTTTCTTATTGCTGGATCTCTCAAGATACCTCATTCTGAGAGCGTCTGTAGCAACCTGTTATTGACAGATGTGCACTCTGTAGCTTGTATGTCAGTCCTGCTGATATCTCCTGCTGTCTAATAAAGTTAGTTGCTGGTATGTATTTGTAGAGTCTTTGAAGTCTGTTAGGTTGTGGAATAGCCTTCCTAAAAAGTTAGTAGCTCATTGTTAGAACTATTGGAAATTAATGGGAAACACTACTTGATAATGCCATATGGATTCTCTGCTTTGGTTCCAAGAAAAAAGTGAAGGGTAAGAGCAAGGTGTCCTGAAAAGCCTTTCTGAGTCCTTAACTACTTCTGCAAAATTGTCTTCTCTATCTCCTCATAACCAAGAGACTCTTTGCTCAAAGCATAGCGACCTGTTGTCATTTGCTTGTATGCCATGACTTACGCGGGCACTTAAGAAGATGTAGCACCACAGTAATCTTCTATAACTTCTTCTGCAGAAGTGGGAGAATATATCCACTTAATAGAACTGGAGAGTAAGTTTTTAAATGGAAAATGGAGCATGGAGAGAACAGAATGTGATAATCATGACCATAGGGAATGCAGTGCTTACAGCTATGAGAGTGTATATCTCTGCATGCAAGAAAGTTTCTATACAGTCATCTTGGGCTTATGTTCTGTGCCTTATCTTCTTCTGCTCACTTTAAAAAAAAAAAAAAAAAATTACTCTTGGGGAAATCACTATTTTAAAATGAAAGCCAGAAAAAATGTGAAACTGGAATATCAATGCATGCTAATGTGTAGCAACAGCAGCTGTCAGAAGAGGGGATGTCCATGTAGGGAATAGTACACTTCATGTGTCACCATACCTGTAGAGGAGAACATTTCACAAGTTATTCGACTTTCTCTCCTGCAGAAAAAGGAAAATCACAAAATTGCTACTGATGGGCCAACTTTTGGACTTGGTCTGGGTTGTTGACTATACAAAACAAAGCTGGGTTTGCTTTAAAGACCTGTAACACTGATCGTTCTGAAAGCTGGTTTCTGTGCGTCATGCTTGTTCACAAGTCTCACATCTAATTGTCCTTATGGATCTCTTGTTGGTGTCTGGTGTCAGGAAGGCTCTATGTTTGTGATACTATTAAAATGTGGTGCCCAGATAATAAGCAAAAGGAATAATTTGCCCTAATTTTGTATGCAAGGAAGTAATTATTGTCACTGTTCATTGTTAATTTGTTGCTTTACCTGTTATTGACTAAAGTATGTTTGGTATAAAGAGGATCTAAAATACATGCATTTCACTTGCTGTCTTAGAAGCCCAGAGAATCTTTATAAAAGTATTAATCTTGTAGTAGTAATAGAACACCTTCCCTACAGAGTTTTCTAACAGCTCTTTATTCTTATGGGTGTTTCAGATGGGTAATATAGTGACTTTTTCTGTCTCCCTGACCGGCTCAGATTCTTTCTGCGCAGAGCTCCAGAACATCTCTTTCAAATCCTTTATCCTAAGGAAAACCAGCAGGTGTGAGATATAATAAGGTCTGTCTTTTCAAGATCATCTCATGCCCTGATGAGGCAGGCTGGATGATGCCATGGGAAAATACAGCAATATATTCATCTGTCCTGCTAATCCTGTGCTCTGCTTCTTCAATCCTTTTATCACAAGGGTCCAACCTGGATGAAACCTTTCCAAGTTCTCACTGTATGAGATGAGTGGAGAAGTCTAAATAGCAATCAGAGCAATAACTTTATCCCACTGTAGTGCACAAATGTTCACTGTTGTACTGCTGTTCCGAGCTGGGACTGAAGGGAATTTCCCTGCAATAAGAGTGCCTGTCAGCACAGGAGGCAGAATGCTTTAAATAAAACTAACTGCACAAAGCACTACATGCACCAGAACTGGCATTGTGACCTTTCAGCTGCTTTGAGACCACTGGAAAGGCATTGGAAACATTAACCTGTTGGAAACCCTAAAAACCCAATATCTGCTTTGTGGCACTACAGCCCCAAAATGATGCCTTGTTTATAAGCAAGACAATAATGGAATTTATTTTTCTATATCTCTTTGATTTAGACAATGCCACAGTTGGTCTCAGTAAGGAGAAAGTCCTTGGAGAGAGAACAGAAATCATAAACATACTAATGAAGAATGTATAAACTGCATGCAGTTAACAAAAGCTGTTGCAGGGGTAGGTAATGAATTGGGGAATCCATAGTCCAAGATGACAGGATATCCGGTATAAAGAAGGGCAGACAAAGGAGGTCAGGAGGAGGAACAGAATGAGCCTTTTAAAGCGAGCCTGCATCTCCTTCACTTTGACTCCCAGCAGGGAAGAGTAGAGGTGCCAGCACTGCTCCAATTCAAGGCAGTGCCTTCCAGATGGAGCTCCATGCCTAACATGTGACAAACAAGCCAGGCAAAGCAGAGAGCTTGATGTTCCTTGGAGCCTGTCTGGAAGGAAGACAAGAGCCTGGTTGAACCCCTGGCAAGTACCAATTCACTAAAAGCCTACATATGGTAGAGATCAAAATAGTTCACCTGGAAGAGTGAGAGGTCAGCAGGGAGTGCCCTTGCTTGCATGGACCATTCTCTGTAAGAAGATGGGATGTTGTCTTCTGCCTCCTGCCAGGGGGTTAATTAGGGCAGTTTGCTTTTTTTTTTTTTCTGTAAGAATATCACTGGCTAAATTATACGTGTAGATGTGTCGTCAGCAAACACAGCACTGAAGTCGTTGAATGGGTTGAGGCTGGGGGGAAACTCAGTGTATGTTCTTTACAAGTAAATGATTTGGTTGCTTGATTTGGACATGAATTTGTCCCTTCAAAAAGTGACATTGCAGAGAACCCTAGCTTTGCCTGCAGGAATAATGTGGCCTCATGGAAAAAATAGCAGTTGCTTTGCCTAGAGGTGGTAGGCTTAATCAGAGTCCACCGGATTGGCATCTAGCACACATTCTAGCATTATAGCTTCTGCCTGCCATGTGCTTATAGTCTTGAGGAAGAAATTGCTGATCAGATGAGCAGTATCTAGACTTGAATTGAGCAAACATTAATAAAGTCTTTATTTTTTGCAGCAGGACTTTCAAAATGGGGGGCAGAGAAAAAGATCCTGAAGGATTCATGTTTTTACTAATTAGACACTAAAAATGGTAGAAGTGCTAAAAAAAAAAAAAAATTAAAATAAACCTTTAGCTCTTGCCCCGGGCATGAATTTACTAGCTTTAGTTTGTTGTTCAGTTCGGTTCATTGATCTTGTCACAACTGATGATTCATTAAGTTGTGACTACTGTAGAAATTACAATGCACAGATGTAGCTGTACTGCACATCTGTGTGTTCCCAATGTGTTAATGACTTAAAAATGCACTTTCTGTCTGGCCATCCACTGTGCTTGGAGTGCCAACTGACATTTTGTGTTACCGAGCCATTTGTTGTGGTTGGCAGAGGGAAAGTCTTTTGGTTCTCCTTGTACTCTTTTTGTTACTTTTATCCATATTTCAGATAGCTGGGTTTGATTTTTCCCAGCCATTTTGGCCTGGCAGAATGCAAGTGGTGATGTCTGTCTCTTCTCCAGCCTGCCGCCTTTTTCAATGTCATGTGCTTTCTTCTGGTGTTTGCACACAGCATATGGGGTTGTTTCCTGCACCAAGTCATGAGGAACATGTCAGGCTCAAAAGCAGGATTTACTGGTTTCCTGACTTGCTCAGGATTCTGAATTTTAATTTTGAAGTTTGTCTGAGGTGTCATTGACTTGGTCCGTAGCTTAATGCTAACAACTCAGTTTGTGTAAAGCTTCTCATTCTAGCAGGTCCCAGAAGACCTCAAAAACTTTCAGCATATTGGCTTACGGGCTGATTGGCACCAGCAATTCAACAATGTGTGGCAACGCTCTAAACCAACTTATTTGTTAAACCTACCTCTAGCCTATTCCCCTAATTCAAATTGCTGTTCAGACTGGTCCTTATTAGAGCCTTGTATTCGGTTGAAGCAGAAATCTGAAAATTTGTCTGTCTGATGGAACATGACTTTGCATTGATGAGGCAAGCTATGGCCACTATTAAATCACAGCAAAGTTATGCCCATGTTGTGTAGTTAATGCGTTCCCTTGTGATTATGTTCTGTCTCTAATACTACTTCCTAGTGCAGACAAACCTATAAGACTCTTCTTGCTTCAGGCCTTACAGAGAGCATCCAGGGAGAGCAGACTGCATCTGCTCAAGCACATACCAGCCAATGTACCTGATTCTGTATCCATTTCCAACTTGATCATAGGCCCTGTGGTTAAGAGGGTCCATGTCTAGCATCTCTCACTTGCACCTTTGCTTCAGCTATACAGATATTTCTGAAAGCTAGATTAAAGATGTCTTTAATAAATTATATACTAGATCATTAAAACAAATGCAAAGCAACTGGGAGTCCAGCACTAACTGGTCAGTTTATTACAATAATTAAAATTTAATTCCAGGGTTGAAACTGTATAATCTCAAGTTTAATCCAAGCCATTTTGCTCTTTCTGAGACTGTAAACCCCCTTTTCTGCCCTGTCTCTCTGAGATCTCTTTTTGCACATAAGCTTCTGTCAGTTCTCTTCAACAGGCTGAATAGTTTGAGTTCGGTAAGCCCCTGTTGTATGGCCTATTTTCTAGCACCTGGCTTGCTTTTGTAGCTGCTCTTGAAATTCTCTGTGCTATTTCTGTGCTCTTCTGGAAATGCATGCATTGCAATTCACACTGCATCTTACTGTCTTAAGAAACAGCTGCAATGATTCAGACTGAAGGTCCATCTATCCCACTGTCTTTTCCAGGAGCCAGTGCTGGACGCCAGGGAACTGTGTAAGGACAGAGCACGCTTGTAGCGGTGATTCCTCCAAGTGCAGGCTGCTCTAGCCTCTACTGCCGTGTACCTCTGGCATTTCTGAGCTAGAGACAGTGGCTTTAGTCAAACTAATGAAGGAAGAATCTAAACATTCTTTTAACTTTAACTTCTGGTGTGCATAATATCCTACAGCAAGATGTTTCTCAGTTTAAATATATGGTCTGTGGAAAAAAAAAACCAAACCCTGTTAATGACTAATATAATTTAATGCCCTGTAGTCTTTGTATTACAAGGAGCAGTAGATAATTATTTTAGAAGAGACTCTGAATTTAATAGCTCTTTATTGCACCCATCCTTATTTGTGTCTTCCATACTATGGTCTATTTAGATGTAAGCTAGGGTGGTTTTGCAACAGCAAAATCGTGTGTCCTTATCCAGTAGAAACCAGCCTCGTTTCTACTGGTCCAACAGCACCATGGAGTTGCTTTACCTTCTCTGTCACAGTATTGAATGAATATTGTGATCCCTTTGAGATGCAACTTCCAGGACTGGCTCCTATCTTGCAGGCTTAGCATATGTTTTAGCTTGTTTCTGTGGCAACTGAGAACACATCTGGAAAACTCTAGAACCCCTGTTTGTCTAGGTGAGCCAGTGCACGGTGACAGACCAGGTAAAAGACGAAACTTCAGGAGGGGGTTTGCGATGTGCACTAGGAGGGCACTGGTCTCCATGACTTGGATTTTTCTTTCAAATTCCTTGTGTTGAGATTACTTTGTACTCTACTGTATTCAGATATAATGTCAGATGTTGGCTCTTTAATTCTGTAGAGTTTGTAGCAGTAGCCTTTGTTATTTACAATCCTTCTAAGACGCTTTGTGTTTGGGAAGCTGGCCTGCAGTGGGATATGCTTTGCAGCTTGCCTCAATAGCTAAGTGCAGCTTTGTGCTTCTTGTGCAGCTCTGGAAGGCTGCACTCAGGTCTTCCTTACTTAGATTTTGGCAGCAAAAGCATCCACATCTCTCATCTCCAGACTTGACTAAAGCCCAGCAAAGGGAAATCTCAAAAGCTGCCAAGAACCAAGGCAATTTTCCACTCCCTACAATGGTACATTGCTGAAATTCAGCCCTGGATCAGTGGATCTGCCCTGATATTGAGGATTGAGGCTCCCCAGTTCAAGATTTTGAGCTACTTGATGCAGATGAAGGAAGGACAGGAAGTGATACTAACCCATCAAGACTTGATTGAAGCCAACTTTCCTCTTTTTTCTTAAAACATGTAGTCCCAACACAAGTGAGATATTATTTGTGAGCTATGGAAGTCACGAGCAACGCTGGTGTATATTGAGAACTGAGTGGAGCTGAGCCAGACAAAGCTGGTCCTTTTGATCTTTTGTTGCTCTTTTATAAGTCAGGAGACCTCAGAAGTGTCCTATCTAGTCCTGTGCTGCCATATGGTCCTTTCATCAGACCAGTGGCAAATATATAAAAGGTGTCCATAAAAAAAGAAATTGGTATGTTTAATGAAATTGTCTGAAACGTAAGTCACAGAACTTGACAGCTCATCCTTTCCACCTTCCTAACAACTGTGTCACTAACATTCATTGAAGCACAGTACTGAAATGCCTTCTCTTATCACTTACCTCTTCTTTTATGGTATACTTTTTTTAAAAAAAAAAAAAATAAAATGGCAGCAGGGTTGTCCTTCAGATCAGTGAGCTGGAAAGTGTTATTTTTCTGTGCCTGAAAAAATCAATCTGCAGAACCTGACTATAACCTAGTGACTCATTACTTTATGCATGCCTCAGTTTATTGAGACATGAAGTGCTGGACTTCATGGAAGTAGGACCTCACTGCCAAATAACAAAGTTTTGAACTTGTTCTCCTTGTGGCATTAATTGCTAATTTACAGTAACGATGGCAGAACAGGTAGAGTGATGCAGGCACAAGATTCACTAGCAGAAATTTCCCAGACTTCATAGTTAGGCAGTTAACAATGACTCTGTAGTGCGACTGTTAGCATGACCCTTTCAGCATTTTTTAAGTTATTTTGGCATTTCTTGTAGAAGGCCATTCTATCTTCAAGATACTCTTGACAGATACTCATTAAAGACTGTGATCTTTAGAGATGAAGCTTTGTAGTTAAATACAAGTTTCAGTAGAGTTATAGGTAAAGCACAGGAAGTTTTTGTTCCTATCACCAGCCTGTCTCCCAGGTTATTTTTCAGTCCCACACAGGAAGAGAAGGTAAGCAAATGTGGCTTCTAATTGAAATGCTACTGCCTTTCCACTGACTACCATTTAAAAGAGTAAATATGCAAAAGTCCAAAGTTTGTTTGAAGTAGAAGTACAGATCCTTAGGTAGCTTATCTTCCATCCGCTGGTCAGCTGTCTCAGATAACAACCTTCTACTTTGACAACGGAATTAATAGCAGCTTTTTGGTTATTCATATAGCACAATATTTGTATAAAATAATTCTGTCTATTATGTCCTGATCGTTTTGAGGGAAGGGGCAGCATAGTCCTGTTTTTCAGGACACCTTTGTCTGTGTGTTACTGTGTCAGCTGCTCTGTGCAGTGGAGCATTTCATTTGCTCCTCTTCCAACAGAACTGTTGCTTTTCATAAAGGTATTTTGCAAGCACTATACCAATCTGGCTTTATTAAGTAGTGTGTAAAGGGGTTCCCTCTATGAGCTCTGATGATTTTCCAAACTGAATAGTTTGGAAATTACATTTAGAAAACCCTAAATTCTGAACAAAGCAGGTGCAACAAACTTTTTTAATCTGTCGCCTTTAGAGCTTAACTTCTTACTGCTGAGTATTTCCACCAGTCTTAGCAGTGCTCCTATCACCCAGATGTGGTTGAGTGGTGCTACTTCTGTAACTGTATCTGAGGTGGCTATTCTTTATTTGAGATGAACTCTGTAGTTGTTTCATATCAGAAACACAGCCTACTACTCCAGTCCTGAGACTATGCTAGGGGTAAAAGTCTTGGATAGAAAAGTGAGTCTTAGACCATTTTACTTGTGGTGAAACTTGAGCTGGTTTCCTGGATGGCAGCAGAGGAGGAAGGAGGAGGAAGCCTCCATCTGCAGGGAGGGCACATCCATCTCGTAGGCTGTTGTTGACTGTGTTTAGCATCATTAGAGCTCTGATTGTGGGCCCTCATAGAAGCATGTAACAACGTGCTGTGCAGGCACACCAGGCTACAGTGCCTCAGGGGTCTGAAAGTCCAGGTAGGAGACAGGACAGTAGCTGTATACAGACAACCTTGTATGTATGGCACAAGATAACATGGAGACAAAATGATATCCAGGAAATACCACTGGTTACAGCATAATCGTTGCTTGACTCCTAAAGAGACTGGACTGGAAAAGAAGGATTTGGAGGCCTGTGTCTTGCTGAACATGCTATGGAAAAGCCTCTGCCTTAGCCTGGGGCACTGCATGGGGAAAAATGTGAAGGAGCTTGTGTGAATATCTTATCTGTGGGTGGTGAAGCATTGTTGGTGCATGGAGAGAGTCAGCACTTGGGCAGGATGTTGTATACGAGGGAGAAGCGTGGGTCCTTCAAACAGAAAAACAGTGCAGTCTGGTGTCTTAGCACAGGGTAAGAGCCCTCACTGTATGGCCAGGATTCAGCAGTTTAATATTGCGTGTCTTCACAGCTCTGCCTGACAAGAATATGCTCTTATTCTGTTGTGCATTTGTATCACCCAAAGAACATTTCCAAGGAGTTTCTGAAATATTTTTAAGACACCTGCTTTTGAGGCTCTGCAACATTCAGAATGTGAAATGCTGAAAGAAGCTTAAAGGAACAAGGAATTTTATCATGTGAATATTCACTTTTTTTAATAAAATGAAGCAGCTACTACTGGAAGTAAAGAGTGAGGAAAAAGGCAGTATGTTCTCAGGCAAATTGCTGGCACAGATTCACTAGTTAAAAGTAAGGAAGGTCCTGAAGTGTAATGGAGTGAATCACGTATGATCAGCTTTATGGTGGTGTAATCTGACATTTGCTTTCAATGGTAAATACAGAAAATGACAGTGAAATGTTGAAAATGTGATGTATCATAAAAGTTACAGCCTCCTCATCAAGTGTCCTATGCTTTGGGAGATTCAGGGTCTTGGTTGCTTCTTGGAATAGTTAAGACATTTGAAATTTAGACACTGAAATGTAAACTAGTCCTTTGCTACCTGCAGGTTTGAGATGGTCACATATCAGCATGTTTACGGAGCTGACCAGTTCTGCTCGAGTGCCTGTTGCCCGCGAATGGCTGTGCATCACTTGGTCGTGAGCAGCAGGTTTCCACGGAAACTGCATGTACCACTACCTGTGAATAATTGAGAATGGCAGCTGTAATGAGAGAATTTGGGGCAAATCTTGTGACTGTTCGTAGCTAGATTACACTGCTAAAATATTTTCACTCTAGATGAGGGTTTAACTTCCAGGCTTAAGGAGATTAAATTGAAGAGGTCCAGGAAAGAATTCATCCTTGTGAAATCTGGGGGTGAGTGTTTTAAAATCCATTACAAATTCCCAGAATTTTAGAACAGGGTTTAGGAAAGTTGTATTCCCTGGGCTGCCTCAAAGGTGTGATATCCTTTGTATTTTTGTTCTTGGGTGCAGATAATTAAAAGGCAAAAGCTCTGAATTTGTAGCATGTGTGTTGGCTGGAGAGTAACTGCTGGGACCCCACTACTTCGGGACAGGTGCCTTGTTCTTGTACTACTTGCAAAAACATATGAAGATACACCAGAGGTTTAGAACAAATCAGGCAGGTAGCATCTGCCAAATCTCCATTGTTCTTTGTCTTCAGTTTATGTGTTTATTTTTTAAAAAAATTTAGATGCAGTAGCTTAATATTCAAAGCACTCTTGTGCTCTGCAGTGTGATCTGCATAAACTGAAGGAGAGATGCTACAAGCTAGCTCTTTCTGTAAAGACAGCCTTGTGTGTGACAGGGAGGAAAATCCAGCTGGCTGTAACAGGATTCACTGTGATTGCTGCTCAGATACTGTAG
The DNA here is from genome assembly GCF_000691845.1 of Merops nubicus. NCBI lineage: Eukaryota > Metazoa > Chordata > Aves > Coraciiformes > Meropidae > Merops > Merops nubicus. Next base: position 93,047 of record NW_008614155.1, on the reverse strand, counting down.
ACGTGTATTTATGCTGGGTTGAAGTGACCTGAGGAATTTCCATTGCCCATCGCTGGGCATCCTGTCTCTTGCACTGAGCTTGCAGAAGGAATGTGTGCAGTTGTGCCAGCAGGAGATACGTGTGTTTTGTGTTGGCGTAAGGTTGAAAAGAAACAGGGACTGTTTTGTGTGCTGCACCTAATGAAAAGGTTTGGGCTAAGGCATTATAGTCAATTTTATACAAAATTAACTTGTCTTTGAAACTTGTTTTGTTTTATGTTTTGCCAGCAACAGTTTCTCACCACTGGTAAAACAGTAGAGTATGTCTATTTTTATGTGAGCCCAGAGCAAGCCAGCTGGTTGACATTAGGTAGAAGAATGTCACCTTCATCTGGGAAACTTAAGACAGTGCTAGACTCCTGGTTGTTCTCATCGCCTCTCAAACCACAGAAAGACCTAGGAAGTAGCTGCTTGTGCAGTTTAGAGAGAAAATGTTAATTGGTCTTACTGAGCTTTCCGCCTCGGAAGTAGTGAACTCTGAAAACTCTCAAATCATGAATGTTCCTAGGTTAATTGCATGGTTAAATTTAGCAAAGCCTCAACTGTGTCTCACTAAACAAAATAGAGCTACCGTTTATTATTTGAACGTCTGTTGTGACATGTGGTGGTAGCTCAGGGTGGGCTACCTCGCAAACCAGGCCACCTAGTAAACAGTTATTATTGACTTAAGCGGTGGAGCTTGTCCTTAATTGCACCTGCTCTGATGCTGTCAGTTAATTTTGAGCGAGATAGGTGTAACCAGCTTTCATTCCACTACTAAATATATGGGACTGGGTACTAGTAGTGCGTGGCTGAAGAGGAATTAAGTTTTGCCTTACAATCAGTGATCCACAGCATCCAGCAACCTTATTAATTAAAACCAGAACATGTCACAAGACCCTGGTCTACATATGTAAGAAGGAGGTACATTGAACTTTGTATTTTGCTTAAAAATACAAAATAACTCACCAAAGAAATACTCTGCTGATGGCTTAAAGATTTAATAATGAAGTTTTAAATGGGAGGAAATATTCTTGCTCAGGTTTCCCTCTGCTTATGATGCCAGAGCCTTGTCAGAGTGAAATATGTAACACCAGCTGAATGGCTAAGCAGCTCCCATCTGCTTCAGGATCTCTCAAAGATAATCAAGAATGATGAAAATTGTTTCTTCATTTTTGACCTCTAACCAACCTGTTAGCCTTATGTCTATAAAACAAGAGATGTCTCCAGACTGGACATAAATTGTAATGCCAGTGTAGATCACAAGTCCTCTATCAATATTTGAACTGGAAAGAGCTTATATCAGTACAGCAGCAGTTTATTGTATTCATGAGAACTCCATACCCTTAAGACTCATTAATTTGACAGAAGTCTAACAGCAGTGGGCAATTTTTACTGCCATTTCTTGCAGGAAGTGAGGTCCTTCAGGATATGCTGTCCCATAACTGGAGAAACTGTCAGCAACTTTCATTCCCCGTGCATGCCATCTTTCTGCAAAACAGGTGATTTGTTTGCTACCACAAGGATTGGTTTCATGTATGCAATAGAAATGTGTCACTGGCCCATCCTCACTCATCTCCATGCCTGACCAAATGCCCTCTCCCAACAAGCTCTGTATCCTCTGTATAATATCAGATGTTTTCATGTCATTGTGAGTCATTTGGCTTTTTTTTCCATGTTGTTCTTTCAGACACATTCTTCCTGTGTACTGCCTCCTTCCTTGCACCTTCACTGATATGGAAGTGGGCTTCCTGCATTCATCAAGTTGGCCCTTATTCCTGAGTTGAATGCCCTGTCTCTTCCTTTCCCCCTTGTGCTGTACTGATAGCACAACTCTGATGCTTAGCTGATCATATAAAATTATATGTTATCTCACACCCCTCCCCCTTTGTCCAAGCTCTGTTTTTCATTTCTCTGCATTATCTGTGTGCTTTGGGGTGCAAGCACCTTGAGGAGGAGAAGGATTGCTTCATGTTTAACTTCATAAAGCCCTGTACAATCTGCTGGTAAGGAGTCTGAAGCATGGACTGTCACTCTGAAGCCACACATCTGTGCAGAAATGCTTGCTCAGAGCAAAACAATGCTTGTACTAACTTTTACCTTTTCTCCAAGGATGAGTGTCATAGCTTTCTGGAGATTTTTATCATCTCACAGAAGTTTTGGTACCGTGCTGAGCAAATGCTGCATTTCCACAGCTGGTTAGCACAGCCACGGCAACCTGTCTGTCCAGCTCTGCCAAGCCCCTTGTGCTGTCTGAATTCAGTGAGCGAGAGCATGGATGCTTACATAGGTCTCCACCCAACTCTCAGTCCTTCCCAAATGTCATTCATCTGTCATTTTGACAGATTCTGTCTCATTTGCTTACATTCCTTAACCTCTCTCTGCAGTAATTCTCAAGGGGTAATTAATAAATAAATAAATAAATAAATTATCGAGTCTAAACATTGTTGGGAAAATGTTAAAGATTGGCAGCCTACCAAGAGAGGCTATTGGCTTAAGAAAGATATAGAGGGCCTTAAATAGCAGAGGTCATATTGGCTGTGGAAGAGTAAAAACCATGAGGTATATTTGCAGTAGATTGAGAAGTCCCTGGAAGACTGGGTATTTCAGTATTGAATTACACATGAACCTGAAGAAGCTGAACTGAAATACACAAATATTGTCCTTTCTGTGTTTCTTTAAAGCTAACACATTCATCTGGGCCTCATTTTTAGTGTGGAATGAAAGGAGAGTGCATTGCTTTGGTTGTAAGACTGTTTCAGAAAGGCAGGCAGTTGGGACTCAGCCCCCAACCCTAAAATATGCAATTTGCCCATTATAGAATCTTAAAGGCAAGATTTGAGACAACTGGTCATATCTTTGGGAGTCTTCCACTGCCATCCTGTCAAACTTTAGAGACTCCACAGAGAGGCTGTTTAAAATCAAATTAGCTTATTAATACAAAGGAAGGTAAACACCATCCCCATCTCTAATATTAAAAAGAAGTCTCAAATCTATGAGGTGCTGCAGAGTGTTTCAGTGATTGAGGAAGGAAAGGACAACTGAGGCACAGGCTTCTATTAGGACTCACCTTTGTGCTGCTTTGTTATTTTGTATGGAATGGACATTGGTTATCCTGAGCTCTCGGTCCTTGTGGTTGGGTTCCAGAAGGAGTCCCTGTCCTGAAGATGCCTTTGGTATGGCTTGGAAATCTCACTGTTGGAATGTTTTCCTGGGAAACATGAGAAGCAAGTGGTTCATTTGACAGGCTTGTTTGCTTGGTGGTCTGTCTTTGGTAATTATTTGCGCTGACAACACAGCCGTTAGCTGAAGCAGCGTGCACGCTGCAGGCTGGGTTGTAGACTGCAGAGCCGCTGGACTCCTACCAGAGTGATGTTTGTTCCCCTGTAGCAATAAAGTGAAATAGTGTTTATAATCCTTGCCGTGTGCTGTCTCATCCATGCACCTCTGGGCCTTTCGCTGTTTCTCCCTTCCCAGCACCAAGTGACAAGGGAGGGGTTGTCCACTGCCTGACTGAATTTCTGTCCCTCCTTTGTATTGCATTCCACAGGAGCATCTTTCATAACACCCATGGCAGCTTCTGCTCCCTTGAAAAGAGCAGCATCTTGTGGGGCACTGTCTGTGTTCTGGGTCACTAGGATAGTGCCTGTAACAAGATGATTAGCATGGATTTGCTGACTTGGTGGGATGGAGACTGAGCATGCCCGTTACTGTGCTCATCCTGAGGATGTTGTCCCTCTTTAAGGGAAGTGATGAGCGTTTCCCTGCCATGTCCCCAGGATGTGTGCTAGTCCAGCCTGTAGGAGCTTGTGTTCTTTGATCTGCTGTAACACATCTGCTCAAAAGGATTAGCAGAAAACTCCCTTCTCAGCAGCTTACGGTTGTCATACACTGACACCTGTATCTTGGTATTTGCAAACTAAGCCTGTGCACTTAAATAAGCAAGTTCAGTTCGACATGGGTAGAACTGTAGGACGAGTCTGCTTTAATCAGAACTGTTGAAACTTCTTAACACTCCTGCTGTTTGCTATCATAAACATCTTGCATATGTTTGCAGCACAGTGAAAAAGACAGACTTATGGGGCAGGTGCTTCTTTTAAAGCAACAAATCAACTTCCAGATAAGTGAAAAACCCACAGTTGCTTCAGAACAGGTAGAAGATACAGAAGGAAACACCATTGCCAGACATCTGGTACATGGTCTGCAAAGCTCACAAGAGAAGAGTGGGGAATACCTGCATTTTGTCTCTGGATTCCAGACTGTTCCCCAGGGGTTGCTTGGTAAGCAACTTTTTTGGTAGGTTTCAAGGCAAATACAGCTCAGTGCCTGGAATTTTCTTTCAAGATCAGACTAAACTTTTCCTGTAGATAAATCTGGGTACTTTTCAGATTTTTTCAGATCCATTGATTCATAAATCCAACTGGGAAACTCTCACAGTAGTAAATAAAGAATATTTAAAGTAAAGAATGTGCATCCCAGTATCTCAGTCTTCAAACCAATAATCCCTTACTGTACCAGCTCTCCACCTGGATTCAGTCTCTCCTGTCAGGGCCTGAAGCAGGAGCCAGTGACACCTACCAGTCAAAACAGTGAGCTTGGGGTTTGTTTCACCTCAGAGCAAAAATTATATACTCAAACCTCTTTATTCCCTCCTGTTTCACTTGGTCTATATGAAAGCTCCATTGGCTGCATCTTGCTTCATACATGTCAGCTTTCTTCCTAAATGAATCAACCTACTTTACATTCATTTTATTAGGTAGTAGGTTTCTTCTATGCAGATATTCCTGTTGGTATTAGTGAGTTATTCCGCTGCTCCTTTCTGAACTGACTTAGCTTTGCTTCCCTGAAATCCAGTACTGCTGCTCTGCTGCATTTGGAGATTATAAAAATCAGAAAGCTGTGATCTTTCATACAGGCTTTCTCTGGATTAATTCCTGTTTGAACTTGAAAAGATGTTTTAGAACAACATCTCGCCTTAACTTGACAGTTGCCAGCAATGTGCAGTCCTTGGCAGTTCATGGTATATTGTTTCAGTTGTTAATTAACCTTTCTGTTAAAAGTCCTGCCTTTCAGCCTTCCCATTTTATCTGTTAAGATTCTCTAGACTCTTATAGAATTTCTATTTCTGTGATGGCATTTAGTTACTTTGATGCAGTTACCTTTCAGTCTTCTCTTTGATAAGGTGAACAAATGGAGACCCTGGAGCTTCTTCCTAAAATGGGATGTTTCTCCATGCTTACACCCTTCCTACAGCTCTAGACAGATTCAGTGTTAGCAGCATCTTTCTAGAAGGGGTACCGAAGGTGGAGGTGTCTGCTCCCTGCTAGTGTCTCCATGCAGCCCAGGGCTGGTTCCTGTGGTTTTCTTCCCAACGACCTGGTTACGGCATCATGCGCTGTTAAGGACATCACTCCCTTGCACAGAAAGCCTGTTCAGACACAAGGTCTGCAGGAAGAGATAACATTTTTATTAGACTAGATAACACAGATGGAAAAAATGAATGAGAAACCCTTCATCAAAGAAGATCCTCCTCCACCCCTGCAAACTTAGCTTTCCTTATATCTTTTGAGCTGACTGGTTATATCAAGACTGTTGCCAAATACTTTGACCTTCATTTTCTGTCTTTATCCTATCATTTCTCTGTAGCATTCTTCTGGCCTTACCTTTAGCCTGACAACAAGGCTCATCATGTCAGAGTTCCACTTTGTTTAAGGGATCAGAATATTCCTTCTGCAGGATGGTGGTTCTCCCTGCCTTGAAAATTTTAGAGTTGACATTTATTCCAAGTACCACAAAAGTAGACTCAAGGTCCCCTTTTAAAATAGGAACTAAACATGCATAGCACAAACACACAAAAAGACCCTTATCTCTTAGTTGGTTTTTCATTACCTCCTGTGGCTCTAATCTGATTGCTTTGCATATATTAATGAAGGAAATAAGATATTTGTAATAATAGATGCATGGCATTCTGGGCTTTATTTTTTTTTAAAAAGGCATGCTCCAGTGTTTATTCCTTTAGGCAGTTTTGGGAATTCTTGTGGTGGATCCTTAATTTTTCTTTGGGCCATAATTATGATGCAGTGAAATGATGTAATAAACTCCATTCACTGCTGGCTGTTCTTTTCTCAGGGATACCAGTATTTGGGCTGTGACTTTGGTTTGTGGTTTTGTCCAGTGCTTTGTACACGTACAGAAGAGAAGCCCGCTTGCACTGGTATTTCAGACCTGTTTTTCACAGAAACTGCTCTCGGAATGGTGGGCTGAAATGAAGGGCTACAGCCTCTCTGCTCCACTCTGGAAACTAACCTCTGACTTTGATGCTGAAACATAATCCTGATATTGCTTAGTTATTTGCAGAAAGGCAAGAAGCAAAGCATGTGTTCTTTCAGAAAACACAGTGAGAGAAGGATCCAGGCCTTCCATTTCTTCGTCTCCTTCAGGAACATCGGTATCTTTTTCAAATGGTTGAAGGGAAAGTCTAGAAAATATAAAAATGCAGACTTACTTTAGGGAAGAACAGATGCTTGCACTGAGAATGTGACTGGCTTTCACGTTATCCAGGGCTGTCAGTGGGTGTT